>NC_138104.1:14470086-14685086 GCF_964146895.1 Miniopterus schreibersii
TGTGTGTGTGTATGTGTGTGTTTTAAATAGCATCAGTTCAAGGTTCTGATTTGTGAATTGGTTCACCCAGTTATCCCATTTTTGTGTCCCCATTCTTAAGATTGATGGGCACATTTTCTACCAATGCTGAACTCTGAAATAGACTGCACACTTCCTGCCCCTGTCCTCAATAATGATCCAGTTATACTGAGAGCTAAAATTTCCGCTGTTGGAACAATTAAAGGCATGAAAACAATTTAAGTTAAACAATACCCTTGTTTAGGACCAGTAACCCCACTATGGTTAGATGGACCTGTTTGGCCCACAAAACCAAAATCAAAGGACTTGCCATTCTCTTGCTGGCACTCACAAGTCCAAACCTTTAAGATGATTATAGTAGAGTAACATCATACTGTCAAAGACAAACACTGAGGACCCCATATATTCGGGGATCATGTCCTAACCACTGAACTCTTCTCTGACTTCACCACATTAGTCTCCCTCTCTTGAGACATGCTTTAGAGTACAGAGTTTAAATGCTTTTTGAGTTCTCAGGCTCTGTGACAACATGTTTCTTTTCTTATTCATTTTCTCCTTCTTAAGAAATGAGGGGCAGTGACTCTAATTATAATGTCTGATATTTGTGGACTTGCCCTCTCTGAGGATCTTAGAATACCTTAAGTAAATTGTCTGTTTCATCTTAATGTCATCCTAGTAAGGCAGGGAAGGATTTTTCTATTTTATGTCTGAAATTGCTAGGATGATGAAAGGTGGGATGGCTATGCAAGGTCACACAGTGAGACTGAGATAGAAGTCAGCCAGCTTTCTGATCCTTGGACTAGTGCTGGATTACTTCAGAAGATATTTGTCAATTTGATGTTCTTTTTCAGAGAAGGGTATTTGTGGCACATGTATATTTGGAAAGCTGTTTGGTAGCTACATATATATATTTTTAAAAGGTTGGAGAGAGAATAGTGGTGTCTGGCTACTAACCTCTTCTACTTTAGCTCTACGTCTAGTGATGTGACACTAATTGTCACCAATCTCCCCAAGTCCTGGTCCTGACCCTGGCCCATTGAATGGTATCTGTTACTTGTTAATTTGTTATAACCTTTGGGTAGACACAGTCTGACCCTGTTAAATCTGGACTAAAGGAAAGCTTCCCCAACAAGGACGGGATTAATCTGATTGGAAGGGCCTGGTGGGTGGTTGGTAACAATGGTATCAAACTGATTGAGGGTTCTTTCACACACTGTCTCATCAAAGTCCAGACCTTGGCATGGATCAATCAATGGCCTTGGCCCTTCAGTGTTGGTATAGTAAATAACTTGAGTCTGCACATTTTATATTTTATTTTTGTTACTACACTTATTTTGAATTTGCTTGGTGCCTCTCTGTAGGGAAGTACAGAGTTCTAAATTATTGTAGACATAAGTGTCCTGTGGCTATGTGAGATTGAACAATAACTAGCTTTTGTGTTGCTGTTGTAAACTGTGGTTCTCTCAGCCCTTATGAAACTGTTTGTTACAGCATCTGTTAGAATCTAGGGCAAGACTCTTGTAATCAGGCAGCTGTATGATGAACTTTCTAATTGCTACATTTTTATTGCTGTTAAACTGGGGAAATTTCCTAATAAAACTGGATGATGATTCTAAAAATTCATTAGGGTATATAAGCCAGTGATTCTAGCCCATAGGACTTCGTCAACCTCTCAGTGTCTTCAAAGGCTTAACTGGGGTGTTCACAGTGTAAGCCATACAAAGGAATAGGTATCAGGGTGTTCTTCTCCCATGCCAACTGAAAACATATTTATTGCCTATAAATATATGGTTAGTGTTTTCTTTTCTTTTCTTTCTTTTTTTTTTTTTAAAAAGAATGAATCTGAGTTAAGTGATTGAATTAACTCAAAATAAAGGAGGATATTTGTATTAGTTTTATTTTTCCATTTGAATTGGTTTATATTTTTATAATTTTGGAATAAATTACCATCATTAATCTTAAAACATTTATGTTAATAGATGGCAGAAGGTCTTTTGATTCAATAAATCTTTATTGCAGTCTATACATTGCTATGTGTAAAAAGCATCTGAGCAGGAGTATAACAGTGGATATGGATATAATGAGGAACTTGTGATAGGCTTGTGACGAACAAACCTCAGTTACTCAGAATCCAACTACCAGAAAATTTAATTAATAGACATTTTCTCTAGGCGTTTCCCAGATGTTATAAGGGCTGATGTGATATTTATATAGACATATGTAGCATAGTTTAGATCAACCAAAGATTCCTATTAATGGGAACGTTTGTCATTTTGTACTCTAAAGATAGAGGTAAATGATAAACTTCCAGGCTGTTTCTTGACCTTGGAGCATATTATTTCAATCTTCCCCATCGTCTATGTCTCCAAGTCTAAGCAAATATCACTGATATTAAGGACTGCAAGATTCTCAATCAGCAAAAAATAAAACATTCAGTGATGGTCACAAACCTGGCAACCCGAGAAAGCAGGAACGTTGACTCACACATTTTTAGACACTTATCATATTCTGCCTTCCAGAATTATTGTGTTGACTTATCACTCCTACTGCTGTAGCATGGAAGAAATGTCCTTCCCCACCCCAACCCCCACCATATCTAGCACTGGTTATGGTAAAATGGGCTGGTCTCAATCAGTATTTATGGAATTGAATTTCCTATCTTGTTTTTCACAGTTCTGGGGATTATAGTCTGTTGAACTGGAAGGGACCATCATATTCAACACATTGATTTTACAGTTTAGGAAATGGAGGCAGAGAGGTTAAGAGAGTTTCTGAAGTTATATAGTTTGGGGCTAGAACCCATGTATCCCAACTCAAGTTTTCTATACTTTGCTTTATAAAACTCCAGGGTGTCTCCAGTCATCCTAAGGACTTTCACAAGGTTCCCTAATAAAAATGAATTGTAATTTGTGTTAACTTAAAAAATAAAACCCCCAAACTCATAAGAAACAATCAAGGAAATAATGAGGTATCATAATTTTTAAAAATAGGGGGAGGAAACTTTTGGTTGAATGGGAGCATTTTCTTTTTGAGACCATTTTCTTTTTGAGACCAAAGCTTCTATCATCTGAATAGAAGTCTTGCTGTTTCAAACTAATGACTCTGAATGAGTTTTCTCTCTTTATTTTCCCAGAGGGGATTTGCTTCTAAATAGTCACAAAGCCAGTCTAGCCACTCTAGTGTGAAGTATGACCAGAGAATCAGACCATCTTTTTCAATAAACTAAAGATAAAATCTCTAAATATAGAAGACTGATGTCTGCAACTAACTCTTAGGAAAAATATCTCTGCATTTTAGGGAACAAGTTTATTTAAGGCTACCAGTGAGTGTTGAAATCACCTAACATGTTGAATGCTTTTACTGCAAGTACGGAGTCCACTCACTTAGGGCCTGGAAGATATTAGGCTGGACTTAAGAGAAACCATGTCTACTGTGAACAGATTTAAGAAATCTAACCATATGTTTTTCTTTTCGGACATTATTCTGCAATTTGGGGGTATATTTTTGCCTCAAAATATTTGTGAGCACAGTCCAGTATATGTTAAGTAATAGCATTAAATCACCATGTCATTAGGGTAATTGATATCTCCACAGCATTTCACTCTAAATACTGTGCATGCAGCAGCATATACTTCCTTTTCAAGTGCACATGAAACATTTTCTAAGACAGACCACATGTTAGGACACAAAACAGGTCTCCATAAATTTAAGAAGATTGAAATCATATCAAGCATCTTCTCTGACCATATTATATGAAACTAGAAGTCTATCACAAGAAAAAAACCTAAAAAACACACAAAGACATGGTGGCTAAGTAACATGTTATTAAACAATGAATGGATTAACAATGAGATCAAGGAAGAAATCAAAAGATACCTTGAAACAAATGAAAATGAGAGCACAGGAACCAAATATCCATGGCACACAGTGAAAGCAGTCCTAAGAGTGAAATTCATAGCATTACAGGCTACCCCAAGAAAGAAAAAACCTTAAATAAACAATCTAACTTTACACAACAAATCCTAGAAAAAGAACAACAAACAAAACCCAAAATGATTAGAAAAAAGGAAATAGTAAAGATCAGAGCAGAAATAAAAGAAATAGGGTCTAAAAAATACAATACAAAAGGTCAATGAAACCAAGAGCTTGTTTTTTGAAAAGATAAACAAGATTGACAAACCTTTAACCAAACTCATCAAGAATTAAAGAGAGAGGATCCAAATAAATAAAATTAGAAATGAAAGATGACAGGGAACAACTGACACCAAAGAAATACAAAGGATTGTAAGAAAATATTACAAACAACTATATGCCAACAAATTGGACAATCTGTACAAAATGGATAAATTCCTAGAAACATACAATCTTCCAAAACTGAATCAGGAAGAATCAGAAAATCTGAATAGATTACAACTAATGAAATTGAAACTAATAAAAAACTCCAAACAAATAAAATTCCTGGACCAGATGGCTTCACAGATTAATTTTACCAAACATTCAATGAAGAAATTACACCTATCCTTCTCAAACTATTCCAAAAAATTCAAGAAGAGGGAAGTTTCCCATGCTCATTTTACAAGGCCAGAATTATCCCAATTCTAAAACCAGATAAAGACACTAGAAAGAAATAAAATTATAGACCCATAACACTGATGAACATGGTTGCTAAAATCCTCAATGAAATATTAGCAAACTGAATCCAGCAATGTATTAAAAAGATCATGCACCATGATCAAGCAGGATTTATCGTGGGGATGCAAGGCTGGTACAATATCCGCAAATCAATAAACATGATACATCACATAAACAAAATGAAGGATAAAAATCATATGATCATATGAATAGATGGAGAAAAAATATTTTATAAAATCTAGCAAACTCTCAGCAAAGTGGGAATAGAGGGAATGTACCTCAACATAATATAGGCCATATGTGACAAACCCACAGCCAATATCGAACTCAGTGGGCAAAAACTAAAAGCATTTCCCTTAAGATTGGGAACAAGACAGGGATGTTCAGTTTCACCCCTCTCATTCAACACAGCACTGGAAGTCCTAACCACAGCAGTCAGACTAGAAGAACAAATAAAAGGCACCCAAATTGGAAAGGAAGAAGTAAAACTGTTATTTGCAGATGACATGATATTGTATATAGAGAACCCTAAAGATTCCATAAAAAACTACTAGAACTGATAAATGAATTCAGTAAAGTAGCAGGGCACAAAATAAATACTCAGAAATCAGTTGTATTTTTTTACATCAATAATGAACTATCAGAAAGGAAAACTAAGAAAATAATTCCAATTACAATCGCTTAAAAAAAAAACAGCCTAGAATAAATTTAAAGTCCTGTACTCATAAAATTACAAGACACTGAAGAAAGAATTGAAGAAGATACAAACAAGTGGAAGCATATTCCATGCTCATGGATATGAAGAATTAACATAATTAAAATGTCCACACTACCCCAGACAGTCGATGGATTCAATGGAATTCCTATCAAGATACCAAGGTTGTTTTTCACCGAACTAGAACAAACATTCCAAAAATTTATATGAAACCACAACATACCCCAAATAGTCATAGCAATCTTGAGAAAGAAGAACAAAGTTGGAGGAATCATATTAGTTAATATCAAACTATCTTACAAAGCCATAGTAATAAAATCGGCATAGTACTGGCATAAAAGCAGACATACAGATTGATGAACAGAATGGGGAGCCCAGAAATAAACCCATGCCTTTATGGTCAATTAATATTTGACATAGGAATCAAGAACATACAATGGGGTAAAGATAGTCTATTCAATAACTGGTGTTGGAAAAGTTGGATAGATATGTGCAAAAAAATGAAACTAGACCACCTTCTTACACCATTCACAAGAATAAACCAAAAATGATCACCCAGCTGGGCATGGCTCAGCAGTTGAGCATGGTCCTAGGATCCAGGCGATTGGGGTTCGATTCCCAGTCAGGGCACATGCCCAGGTTGGGGGCTAGCCCATCGATGACTCTCTCATCATTGATGTTTCTATCTCTCTCTCTCCCTCTCCTTTCCTCTCTCTGAAATCAATAAAGATATATTTTAAAAAAATAAAAAAAAATGATTAAATACTTAAATGTTAGACTTGAAACCATAAAGATTTTAGAAGAAAACATAGGTAGTAAAATCTCAGACATTTCTTGTAGCAATATTTTTTCCTGATATATCACCTCCAGCAAGGAAAACAAAAGAAAATATAAAGAAATGGGACTACATCAAACTAAAACTTTTAAAAAATTTATCTTTATAGTTGGAAGTATTACAGATATCTCCCTTTTCCCCCCATTTCCCCCCCCACCCCACACCCACCCATACAATGGTCTCAAGGCCTTTACCATACAATGGTCTGTAACCATGGGTTATGCATATATGCACATAAATTCTTTGGTTAATCTTTCCCCACCCCCACCTCCACCCCTGCCTTTCTTCTGAGATTTGTCAGTCTGTTCCATGCTTCTATGTCTCTGGATCTATTTTGTTCATCAGTTTATTTTGTTCATTAGATTCCACATATAAATGAGATCATATGATACTTGTCTTTCTCTGACTGGCTTATTTCACTTAGCATAATACTCTCCATGTCCCTCCATGTTGTCTCAAAGGGTAAGAGATCCTTCTTTTTATAGCTGCATAGTATTTCATGCTGTAAATGTACTACAGCTTTTTTACCCACTTATCTAGTGATGGGCACTTGGGCTGTTTCCAGATCTTAGCGATTGTAAATTGCGCTGCTGTGAACATAGGGGTGCATACATTCTTTCTGATTGGTGTTTTGGGTTTCTTGGGATATATTCCTAAAAGTGGGATAACTGGGTCAAATGGTAGTTCCATTTTTAATTTTTTGAAAAACCTCCATACTTTTTTCCACAGTGGCTACACCAGTCTACATTCCTACCATCAGTGTACTAGGGTCCCCTTTTTTCCACATCCTTGCCAGCACTTGTCACTTGTTGATTTGTTGATGGAGCCATTCTGACAGGTGTGAAGCGATACCTCATTGTGGTTTTAATTTGCATCTCTCTGATGTTTAGTGACTTTGAAAATTTTTTTCATGTCTCTTGGCCATTTCTATGTCCTTTTTGGAGAAGTATCTATTTAGGTCCTTTGCTAATTTTTTAATTGGATTTTTGTCTTCCTTCTGTTAAGTTGTATGAGTTCCTTATATATTTTGGATATGAACTCCTTATCAGCTGTATCATTGACAAATATGTTTTCCCATGCAGTGGGCTCCCTTTTCATTTTGTGAATGGCTTCTTTTGCTGTGCAGAAGCTTTTTATTTTGATGTAGTCCCATTTTTTAATTTTCTTCTGTTTCCCTTGCCTTAAGAGATGTATAGGCAAACATATTGCTGTGAGAGATGTCTGAGATTTTGCTGCCTATGATTTCTTCTAGGAATTTTATGGTTTTTTGACTTACATTTAAGTCTTTTATCCAGTTTGAGTTTATTTTTGTGTATGGTGTAAGTTGGTGGTCTAGTTGCATTTTCTTTTGCATGTACCTGTCCAATTTTCCCAACACTATTTATTGAAGAGACTGTCTTTTCTCCATTGTATGCTCTTGTCTCTTTTGTCAAACATTAACTGAGCATAATGGCTTGGGTCGATTTCTGGGTTCACTGTTCTCTTCCATTGTTCTATATGCCTGTTCTTGTGCCAGTACAGGCTGTTTTGATTACAATGGCTTTGTAATTTATTTTGATATCTGGTATTATGATTCCTCCAACTTTGTTCTTCTTTCTCAAGATTGCTGTGCCTATTCAGGGTGTATTTTGGCTCCATATAAGTTTTTAGAGTATTTATTCTAGATCTGTGAAATATGCTGTTGGTATTTTGATAAGGATTGCATTGAATCTATAGATTGCTTTGGGTACTATGGACATTTTAATGATGTTAATCCTACCAATCCATGAACATGGAATATTATTCCACTTTATATCTTCTTCTCTATCTCTTTTTTCAATGTCCTGTAGTTTTCTGAGTACAGGTCTTTTACCTCCTTGGTTAAGTTTATTCCCAAGTATCTTAATTTTTTTGTTGTAATGGTAAATGGGATTTCTTTAGTTTATCTTTCTGAGAATTCATTATTGATGTATAAAAATGCCATCAATTTCTGGGTGTTAATTTTGTATCCTGCTACATTGCTGAATTCATTTATCAAATTTAGTGTTTTTTTGGTGGATTCTCTAGGATTTTCTATGTATAATATCATGTCATCTGAGAATAATTACAGTTTTACTTCCTCCTTTCCAATTTGGATGCCTTTTATGTTTTCTTCTTGTCTGATCTCTGTGGCTAGGCCTTGAAGTACTATAGTGAATAAGAATGGTGGAAGCAGACATCCTTGTCTTGTTCCTGTTCTTAGGGGAAATGGTTTTAGTTTTTGCCCATTGAGTATGTTGTTGGCTGTAGGTTTGTCATATATGGCCTTTATTATGTTGAGGTATGATTTTCCCTATTCCCACTTTGATGAGAGTTTTTATCAAAAATAGGTATTGGATTTTGTTCAGTGCTTTTTCTACGTCTATTAATATGATCATGTGATTTTTGTCTTTCAGTTTGTTTATGTGATGTATCACATTTATTGATTTGTGAATATTGTCCCAGCCTTGCATCCCTGGAATAAATCCCACTTGGTCATGGTATTAAATCTTTTAAATATATTGCTAGATCCAATTTGCTAATATTTTGTTGAGGATTTTAATATCTATGTTCATCTAATGTTACATTTAGGATATGCCTTAAAAAGAGGAGGAAATGGGCATTACCTAGGGCAGTTTTGGTAAAATAATGAAGACTGTGGTTCTTTCTCTGAGAAGAAATGCCTGCAGATGAAAATGCTAGTTATACTTACATGTCACTCTGAGAAAGTATTCCTCATGATTTATTCCTACTCTTCTGGAGCCCATTTCATAGTTTGATTGTTTTGGCACCATAAGTAAGTGAACTTTTTCATCATAAATAAGCTTTTCACCAAAGGGCATGTTTAAGGGGTATATTTTCAATTCCATGTTAGTGGAATATGGATCCTCATCAAGTGGAGGAAGTGTCTATGAAATACTTGTTGTTTAACAATGCTTGTTGTAAACAAAGCTGTTCCAGGCTTCATCAGGATGCTTATCTCTTAATAACTCTGCTTGCCTCTATTCTGACTGAAAAGCTCAGTCACAAGCATGGCTGATTATTGTAGTGATTAACACATTTGGAGTCAGACTCCCTGGGTTCACATTCTGGCTCCACCAATTATAGCTGTATGACCTCTAAGTCTCAATTTCCACATCTGTAAAATGGAGGTACTATTCCCATGTACCTTGTAGGGCTAATATGAGGATTAACTCCCATGAGATATAAGAACACATATATCCATACACATTGATTAAAATAGTATATGAACATTGTAAGCACTTAATACATATTTGTTATTAAAAATAACCAGTTGTTGAGAGCATTGCTTCCTGGGATATGTTGTCATTTTGGCTCAAATAAACTTTTTTTACAAAAAAAAAAAAATGTCCAGTTGTCACATGTAGTTCAAGGTTTTGTGCCTTTAATTATAATTATTTTTTAAAATGTTTTATTTATTGGTTTCAGAGGGAGAAAGGGAGAGGGAGGGAGAGAGATATAGAATCACCAATGATGAGAAAGTCATTGATTGGCTGCCTCCTGCATGCCCCCTGCTGGGGATGGAGCCCACAACCTGCACATGTGCCCTGACTGGGAATTGAACAAGATCTCCTGGATCATAGGTTGATGCTCAACCACTGAACCACACTGGCTGGCATGCCTTTAATTATTTTAAGTGATACTGAAATATCTAGTTAATTCTCAAATAGTCTTTAAGCCTATCAATCAATGTGTGTTATGCAGTTACACTGGAGAAAAAACAGAGAAGTCATCTAACATTAAACTCATATTAGTGAGACCTGAGCACAGCTCAAGTCTTAGACTCTGTTCTCATGATAAAAACTTAGACTAAACTGATATCTTGGAAAATCCATGAGGACACTGTTCTTGAACAATAGTCCCTAAATAACACTTACCACTCATGAACAATTAGCTATGGTTATCAGTTATTGAGTGGCTACAGGATGCCAAGCACTGTGCAGGTGGTCTCCATGTATTATCTTACTTGATCCTCACAACACATGAAGATCATATGAACAGAAGGTAGTGGAATAGTATTTTGAGATGAGAAAATTGGGCCTCAAAGAAATTAAACCATTTTTATCAATGTCATGCAACATTAAGCTAGGTATTGAAGTCCTATCTACTTGATTCCCAAGCTTGTTTATTCAACTATACCACAAACAAAATATTTCAGGACGTAGAGATGCTAACTGAAACTGTCTTATGGATTGGTAAGTCAGCTAAGTGTTTACAAGGAATGTTGAGAGTAAGGGCTGGGACAAAAAGGGAGGAAAATGGGGAGAGGAACTAACCACTGTTCACAGTACCACTGTGTGCTGAGTGGAGGATGAGGCAAGGAGCAGACATAAAGTTATAACATTTTTACTTCACTTGACCTAGGTCTTGCTGTTGGCAACAGTGTGTCTAGTGGTCCCAGTTGTTAGACATACAGGGTGGGGCAAGAGTAGGTTTACAGTTGTGAGTACATGAAATACAGAGTTTAATCTTGTATTATTATTTATTAATTATATTATTTCCCATATGAACAACTGTAAACCTTCTTTTGTCTCACCTCGTATTTTGGAGTGAGCACTGTTTTCTTTGTGTTACAACCTCATGCTTTAGAAAGGCCCACATATTGTTCCTCTTGTTTAAATTGTTATCTTTGCAAGCCTGACTTACTAACTTGGATGTTTGATTTCTTTAAATGATCACCTTTGAGGTGATAGTCAGTGTTCCTCAAATGAAAGACACTCTAGGGATTGAGCTGCTTCAGGACTCTGTCCTTAAGAGGAGCTAATTTCATATAATCTATGATGAGGTGATTTTACCCTGGAGCATTTCCAGGGAAATCACACATTCTATATCATTCCTGGGTAACACATTGAAATACATTGGTTTGGGCCCCACTCAGTTGGCATAAACTGTAATTCAATCAGGGGCTATGCTGAGATTTACCTTTGAATTATATATGGAAAAAATAAAAACATGGTAAAGACTGAAGGGGGATGTTTAAATTTCTTTAAGGAGTCAAACTTTTAGATATCAAATGCATAGACAAATTAGGAAATATCTTTATTCATTAAAATAAGTCTTCTGTAAGGGTAGTTATTTGTGAAAACACAGTATTAAACTGGAATATTTCTGTATTCTTGAAAACAATCTTAAAACTATTCTATATCTGACTTTTCACTAATTCAGAATGGATTCACCTTCATATCGTCTCAGCTGGTGAGATTTTATTTTCTTCCAGTTTCCCCTCTCCTTGCAATGAGTTCTTTCTAAGGCTGACTCTCTCTCTAGTTTAGTTAAGCTCATTCACTCTGGTATTGTCCTTAAGCATACACAACAGTTGGTCAGTGCCCTCTTTATGATAACTCTTTGTACTTGAGGATGATAATTAAAGTGCCTTTTGGCTCTCTTTCACCAGGCTAAACAACCCCAACTCACTTAGACTTTCCTCATATGCCCTATTTTCTAAAGCTTTAATCCTTTTTTTTCTTCCTGCTTTTCTCTGGATCGTCTCCAATTGCTTTGCAATTGTTTTGAGAGGTAACTTGATGAGCAAGCCTAATCTAGGGTGTGGCATCAGTTAAATATTTAATAGATGACATAGAAATTAAGAAAGGTGGTTCAGTGTAGGGCTAAGAGCACTGGAATAGGAGTCAGAAGACTTGAGTTCTGTCCTTGCTCTTCCACTTACTGGGATTGAGCAGAGGGCCACATTTGGACAAATCATCTAAATGTCTCTAAGCATCAATTTATTATCTGTATATCTGGGATAAGCACAACTGCCCTGCCTGCCCCCCCCCCCACCAGTGAGGCTCAAATGAGATAAATCTATGTGAAAACACTTTGTTTAGCTTCAAAGCACTATACTAACACTATGTGTCAGGCACCTTTCTAAATGCTTTGCATATATAAACTCATTGAGGTACAAATACCATTGTGCAATCAATAAATGGAGGCACAGAGAGTTAAGTAACTTGCTCCAGGTCACACAGCTAGAAAGTGACAGAATACATGCAAACTGCCTCCACAGTCCATGCTCTGAAACTCTATGCTATGCTGCATCTCCAAATAAACATTAAACACCCAACAAAGGCATTCATTTTATGGGTTCTGACCTTCAAAAACAGTCCACAGGTATACACTACTGGGATGGAAGATCTATTCAGTCATAGGTAGATAACTCTATGAGAGGCAAACTGTTTAACAGTTAATGTTTAGATCGGTCATTGAATTAAGGCAGCTCTCCACCAGTGAGTAGCACCTCATGAACACAATACAGTAGTAGGAATTGCTATATCAGGTCAGGTCAATGGTTCATTCATCTTAGTACATATATATCTTCCAATAGAAGGTGCTCTTAATTCTTAGATTCAGGATCTATAGCTTCTCAATATTCTTTGTGAACCCCGACAACCATTCATGTTTTCATTTGTTTCTAGCTCCGTTTATATGTTAATTCTTGTAGCTGTAAATTTGGAATACTTTTAAAAATAGATTAACTGTTAAGTACAAATATTTAAGACATATTAGTGTCTAATAGAGTCTTTTTTTCCTGCTGTACAACAGCTGGTCAGTGCCTTCTTTATGATAACTCTTTATACTTGAGGATGATGATTAAAGTGCCTCTTGACTCTCTCTTTCACCAGGCTAAACAACCCCAACTCATTTAGACTCATTTAGGGCTGAAAGAGATCAAAACAAGCTTTCTAAATAAATGTTGGAAGAATTTTGATTTACCCCATAAGTATTTGAACATTCACAAGGAAAATTAGAATCTATATCATGCAATGGGGAGGTTATGCTACATAATACTGTATTGATTATCTGCTTATGTTTGAAAAATTGTAGCATATTGAGGTCTTTTCATTATCATCCATTGGATATAGTGTACAATATGAACTTACCTTATGCCAAAATATGATTTATAGGGAATAGGGTTATAGTGGTGTAACAGGCTCTTCTACCTCAAATAGTGGCATTAAGGGTCATTTTATGGGAGGCTTTAGAAGTTTCCTTCCATGAAAATAACCTCCCCCAAAAGCTGAAAACACCTTTGAAGAATGGGGGCATCTTTTGGAAAGACTGGATACTGATTGAATTATAAATGTTATTCCAACCCGTGATCTGTATAGTGAATTATGATAAATCAAGAACGGTTAGGAACCAATGAGAAAAGTGGTATTTCTGCATGTTAGTATAAAATTGTATAGAAAGTATTTTGAGGGATACTGTCAACGTGCACATAGAAAATAGGAAGATAGAAAGTGAGACATGAAAAGAGAGAACAAGGTTTTTGAAAAATGTTACTTTCATTTTCCTAGAAGTGTTTAGTAATAATGATTATTTTTTCCATAAAAGTTTATGCCTTTTGAAGTGATTATAACAACCATGTGAGGTAGAGCAAATTTTATTTTCCCCATTATGTAGATGAGACAGCTGAGGCATAGATATTTAAGTGACCAGCATCCCACAGCTATATAGAATTCAGAGTTCTACCCACTGATTTTTTTATTACAGCATGCTGAAAAACCCCAGACTCCAGTATAAGGTCCTATAAAACCCAAAAGATTTAACAAAATGTAAGATATTCAGGAAGTCAAAGTCACTAGTACAAAAGAAGGAAAACAAAGTACCGCAAGGAGGATGTTCCTCTGCTGTAGGCTATTAAGTAGGTCACCCACTAAAAGGCTATTTTGGTATCAAATTTTAGAGGGCATGTAGTACATACACCAACATCACTGACCTGATTCTTCACTTTCAAGATCTAAGAAAATCAAAGGCAGGTTTTTTGTTGTTTTTTTTTTTTTTTGAAAAGAGGGGTGGGTCATTTGGATAGCTCAAGAGAATGTTAGTTGGGAAATTTGATTTAGCTAGGAGAGTGCTCTAGATTTTCTGTGAGGTGTGATTCACTAGAGGTGATGCTGTTTTTAATAAGGGGACAGCTTTGTATCTCTACAGTGCAGAGTCAGCAATTTCTTATTCTTTCCTTCCTCCCTCTCCCCCTTCCTTCCTTCCTTCCTTCCTTCCTTCCTTCCTTCCTTCCTTCCTTCCTTCCTTCCTTCCTTCCTTCCTTCCTTCCTTCCTTCCTTCCTTCCTTCCTCCCTCCCCTCCCCTCCCCTCCCCTCCCCTCCCCTCCCCTCCCCTCCCCTCCCCTCCCCTCCCCTCCCCTCCCCTCCCCTCCCCTCCTCTCTCTTGTCCTCCCTTCTCTTGTCCTCCCCTCTTCTCTCTTCCATTTTCTTACCTATTTTTTTTTTTTGCATTCTCTTCTTATGGAGGCATATCTGACAAATTATTAATATTTAATTTGCTATAAAACAGCTCTCTCAGACAATGGCTGCTCACTATAATTCCTATCTCTGAAGCTGCTTTGGCCCTCAGATACAATGGGCTTGAATTAGAATGGAAATGTTTCCCTTACAGTTTTGTTTATGGCAGCATAGGCACTTTGTTATTAACTGGCAATGAAACTACTAAGGAAAATAATACACTTGCACCATATTTCATTTGACTCTTTATTCCAAACAGAGTATCCATCTGGCTTAGGGTGAAACATTTCTTCTAATATTTTTAATCTTAAATTTAAATATCCAAGCTTAATAATGAATACATTTTGCCCATGGAATAATATTTTCCCCAGTCTAAACCTTCTAAATCTTTTTCACTTTGTTCACATTTTAAAAACCATGAACTTTTTTTCTTATATGCCATCTTAAAAGTGATCTTAAATTACATTCACATTTTCTCTCTCTCCCTCCCTCCCTCTGCTCCCCCCCTTCCCCTGGGAGTAATTTGCAAAAATATCCACAAATTTTGAAACCTAGTGAATACCACCTGGACACTCTGGAATTAGGCTCTGGAATTTAGGTTAAAACAAAAACCCTGCCCTTCTGACATGCCTGATTCCTTGTCTGTTCTCTGCTGGAAGGATGGTATGGGAAAGGAAGGGGATTACTTTGAGTCAGCTATCTATGAAACAGGTGTGGAAGGATGTGTTTATCTGATAGGTAGCATTAAATTGCCGAGACTTCCACATTAATCATGGTAATACAATTTTCAGCAGCTTAGATTTTCTTTTTTTCTTTTTGTTCCTGCAGCCACTGGGGAGGAAAAAAGGATTAGAGACTATCAAAAACTGTTGGCACATTTAGTCTGGTTGGCTACTTAATTTATTAGCAGGAATGGGAACTGCCTCAGGTTGAAGATTTAACATGTTGGCTGGAGGTGGAATAAATCTCTAACTTACCTGTTCCAAAATTGTGTTAATCCTTTCGACTTCACAGTCAATCAAGTATCGCTTTTCCTGCCTCCTGTCCATTTCTTCAATGATGCGCCTGAATTCTTGGACATCCTTTATGTTTCCCACAGACCTTGCTGTCACTTGCCAGTTGTTTTGCACTGCTGCTTCCATAATTGCTTGGAGGATGGAAAATCCTGAAAGAAGGAAAGACAGCTATAACGATTTTTTTCTTTTAAAGTTCTTTCTGTAGGTATTAAAGGTTCTACTGAGTTTTCATTCACAGTCCACTGGGTCTCTGTGAACCTTATCTATTGTGGACAGCAGGCTTAGTCATAACCTTAGCCTTAACCTTCACGACAGTTGGCATCTCTATCTTGTTTTAAAGGATAGAAGATTCTATAACTTGTGGCCACCAGGTTAGGTGTTTATCAAGCCTGTACTTAATCAATCACAGCTGAATTGTTTTTATTGACATGTATTATAAAAATATCTATGGAATAAATGCCAAGAACTTCTTCCTTATATCTGGCTACAATCTTTCCTATTGTTGAAGCTCATTTCTTTCATCTCCCACGTAAGCATTCTTTAGAACTAGAGACAGCTTTAGTAGAGATACAACCTCATTATAATATGGCTTATCCTTACACAGGCTCAGCTTTCTTCCTCATGGACTGCTACCAAGCCAACAAAGTAAATTACATCTTTCAAGCAATATAAGTCTAAGAAAACCTGAAAAAAAAAACAGTCTATACCAAAGATATACTGATTCTTTGATCACAACATTATGAAAAAGTTCAATCATATTAAATCTTCCTGAGTTCTTCCTGTTTCTCAATTAAATTTACCAGAGATTCTTGCTTTCTCTTTAGTTAATTTATATCAGACAACTATTAATTACTAACACCCTGGATCTATGCCAAATGGAAATGGGAAAAAAATCTGATGTTTAAGTTTTTGGTAACCTTTTTGGAGTCAGGGTTTGTGAAATTGGGAAGAACAGTATATCTTAAAGTATGAACCACAAGATAGTACAGGAGTTCCTGTGTACTGGTCTTTTAGACTACTTGTGGCTCTATATTATATCATGCCTCTACTTTTGCTTCTGGCATTTGTCCATAATTTGAGTATAATTTCATCAAGTGTTCACATAATTTTGTTGGGCTATGGTCAAAAGTAGCTCCCTTCCTCCAATAAATTTAAATGGTTTTCCATTTATATTTAAGTAATGACTAGTGGAAGTGGGTGATGGGGATGATTTGCAAATTGAAAATGATCTGTGGCGTAACGGTTTGGCCACAGGAGGAGCAGAAAATGGAGGAAGCTTGTACTGCCCTTTAAACACATTCCAGGTTCAGTGCTGTCTTGGGCTCACCCTGTAGTGTAAGCAGGCTACCATTGGGAATCTTCTTCACTGCACCACAGAAAATGGTATTGACATTTGGAGAGCATGTTTCAGGGAGATGGCAGCAGTGACTCAGCTGGTCATTATGACTCCTTTGTGTGATGGGTGTATGGAGGAAGAAGATCACAAATGAGACCCAAGCACTTAGTAATTTCCAAATGAGCAATTTCAGCATAGGAGCTCAAAATTACAGATCAAATTGCCATTGCTTTAAATGTTAATTCTTACTCTTTTTAAACCAACCACACATATTTATTTCTCAGATTTACATTTTTGTGTGGGTTTTCAATGTGCTCTCTGCTTCAGTGGGATTTGAGGGTACATGGTGGGCCAAGGCATGGGATTAAGAAATAAGCATAGGAAGAAAGAGATTAAAGTATTTGAAAATCATTCTTAAGCAGTATACAATAAGGCCTTATTATTTTGAGTACCGCTAATTAACAACTTATGAAAACTCACCAAAGACTAGGTTGAATTTTACTTCTGTACTATTTATGAAGAAAGTATTGACTGAATAATAATGGCAAAGAAATTACACAGGGTGTCTTCAATATATTTAAATTAAACTTTTTAAAAGACCCATTAGCAAAATACAAGTATTTTTGTCTGTTGATTCAAAACCTATATTCTTGTAATCTCTACTAGTTAGTCCTTTTCCACCATTTTGGGGCCAAAGGGACAAGTTTCATCCATTTTCCATGTGATAGTCCCTCACATTTTAAAAAACAGTTTATATATCTCTCCTTTTCTTCCTTTTCTTCAGGGCGAAAGACATCCCAATCCTTCAACAATTACTTTTACGACATGATGATAAGTTCCTTCACCGTTCTTTCACTTATGGGTATTTTTCAATATTTTATTGATCCTGATAATTCAGATGTGACCTGACTAGTGTGAATGATGATGAGATATTGCTTGCTTTGATATGTGCTATTACTAGGGATTGCTAATATTTTTCAATAACCATGTTATATCATTAATTAATATCAAGCTTGGATTCAACTGAAGCATATCAGTTCTCACTGTAAAACCTTTGCTCTGTAACAACTCACCATCCACATATCAAGATTCTTCCATTTCTACCTACTTTTATCTTCTTTCCTTTAATTCCTTTACCCCATCCCAATCCTCACGTCTTCCCTGCTTGCACATTTGCTCAAATCTGGAAGATGGTCTTTACCACTTATTCAGTACTCTCCTTGTTACTCAAGGCAATTGCACCTGAATGTCTTTTTTTTTTTTTTTTTTAATTTGGGATATACCAGATTACTATATATATTTTTATTTTTTTAAATTTATCTTTATTGTGAAAGTATTACAGATGTCCCCCTTCCTCCCCCATTGAACCCCTCCTCTCTACTCCCACCTCCTCCCCAGGCCTTCACCACACCATTGTCTGTCTATGGGTTATTCATATATACATATAAGTTTTTTGGTTAATCTCTTCCCACCCCCTAACCCTTCCCTCTGAGATCTGTCAGTCTGCTCTGTGCTTCCATGTCTCTGGATCTGTTTTGTTTGCCAGCTTCTTTTGTTCATTAGATTCCACATATAAGTGAGATCATCTGATACTTGTCCTTCTCTTACTGGCTTATTTCGCTTAGCTTAATACTCTCCAGGTATGTCCCTTTTTCTGGCATCCCCCTGCCCATACATAGGCCTTTGTGGATGACTCTCTTCCCACACAAAGCTTCCCATACTGACTTCTCATTTATTTCTCCTGAGATGAGATTTGAATTCAAGATAAAAGAATAAGCAATGGAGAAACTGATTTAAGGCACTGTGTGACAAAAATTTAAAGGGGATTCAAAATAAAACTGGTGAAACACATTATACTATACACACATAAAGTACTATGCTGCTGTTCAAAAGATAGCTCAGTCTCTGTATAATAAAATGAAAGATTTCTGTAATATAATATTATATAGAAAAAAGTGACAAAATAGCATTTATAGTGTAATTTCAGTTTTGTAAAAACTACATGTCTGTATATGTATAGAAAAAATAGAAGGCACTGGCAGTGGTTTTCTCTAAGGTGTAGGATTGCCAAGAACTTCTACTTGCACTGTCATTTGTTTATGCAATGTTTGACTATCTTACAAGAAGCAAGTATTATTTTCTGTAAGTACTAAAACGATAAAGGTTAAAAAATACAACTCATGCTATTCTCTCAGAGCATAAGCTCCTAGAAGACATAGATGACAGATGAGTGCAGCTGTATATGTTGCCTGCTGTCACAAATGAGAGGCCTCTTACTAAACCCTGATTTTATAGATCTTTTTATACTTGTTCCTTGAACCATGTAAATGTATTACCTATTCAAAATCGCACTGCTTTCTTAATGAGCTTGGGTCTGGGGCCTCCTGGGCTATGAGACTTGCTCACATTTCTGAGCAAGTCACAATGGTGGCTTAACAACGTAGTATCTTTTATCATGCAAAGTTTCTCTGTGTCTGCTTGAGCATGTGGCTGTGTACTTTCGAATCCTGGGGGGAGTGGCCACCTCAATTCAGTACCTGTCAGTGAGCAATCCAAAAAAAGCTTTTATTTGTTTTCGTACTCAATTTATTATACTTTGTTCCCTGTTGTAGCTGACCAAAGAGAATAAATATGAGTTTGAGGGAGAAAAAAGGAAAGAAAAGTTTGTCTCTGGAGGCAGAGCAGAAGCAGGCATTGATGCTTATAGGAGGTGAGGTGCATAACACCTCCTATATTTTTGGCTTTGTAAAAATAACGTTGCTGTTTTAGCAGCTTCCGAATTGTCCTCCACTCTGAGTGAACTTTAACACACCTTACTTTGTAGTACTGAAAGCTACTTTTATTTGAGCAGCAAATTTTCTCATCTTGATTTCCAACCACTGTTGCTGTCCACCTCCTTTTTCTTCTTTGTTTTAAAGAATGGGAATCACTACATCGGTAACTGGGCAAATGCTAGATTGTCATCGGCATTCAACCAAGATCGTATAGAAGCATAACAATAGAAGCATGGAAAGGTGATTATGAATGAAGAACTGGGCTGCAGCTATTACCAAACCAACCCTACTGGACTGGGAGCTACATATGGCATGTGGCAACTCTTTCTAAACAAGGATGCCATCTGGCTAGTGTAAGGATGCTGTGCTGTACCACCCAAGACCCCCTTTAGCACCAAAGGACTTATTCCTCCAGCTTTTGGGAAAGTTGTTGGCTGAGGAGAGCTGCCTAGTTTAAGGTTATACTGGCTTCCCAGATCAGCTTGTATCTAATAACTGGTTATATGGGGAATAAAGGCACCACCATTTCACCCCAAATGGGGCAACTCAACTAACTTCAGAGCTCCCTGAAGGGTAGGCTGAGGTCTTGTTATAACTACACCACAGCCTATCTTCTGCCCAAACCTGCTTTCTTCTTTTCCTCCAACAAGTGTCAATAATGAGAGTGCTACTCCCCAATAAACCTTTGCATGCAAATCTCCATCTCAGAATCTGCTCCCAGAAGATTTAATCTGTGCCTGTTAGGTTGACCTCATGACAGGGATGGAAACACAGAAAGATCTCACATCTACAACTGTCAAAGCCATTTTCATAGGGGGAAAGAAGGGCAGAATTTTGCTCAGTGTTCAAAAAGTAAAAGTAAAAAACTGCTCCATGCTGAGCAAATTTAGTATTTTATCTGAAAACATAGAAGAGTAAGAAACAAATTATTGACATATGGAGGTTGGTAATGAAGACATCCAAGGAAATATAGTTGAGGATAATTTTCTTCTTTCTGCTTTGCATCTTCCAGCAGGGTTAGCACTACCTTTTGTTGCTCAAGAACCTGTATCAGATCTCTCAGAGCTACACCATCTGTACTTCTGACATGGTTTCTAGCAGTCCCCCAAATGATGGGGGTCTCTCATATTGACAAATGGGCTTCTTGTGAGTGTTAACATTTATAGCATTTTGTGCCTGCCTGGGATTCTCAGAGAATTTTTCCATAAAGCCTCAAAAGGGATTGCTGACCCTCTGGAAATGCTCTAGAGAGGAAAGTTGGTCTTTCCCAGAGGGCAATTCAGTTTTTGTCCCATCAGCAGAATAAGAGTACTTGTCTCTCTATCCCCTTGCTAGCATTGAATAATATATTTGCCCATTTGATAGGGAAATATAAAAATATTCTTTTTTGTTAGCATTTCTTTGATTATTAGTAAAGTTAGTGACTTTTGTCATTTTTGTGTCCATGTTTACTCCTTATTTTTGAGAATTCCTTGTTTGTTTCCTTTGTCCACATTTCTATTATGATGTTAATATCTTTCTTATTAATTTATATATTGTATCTGTAATATATGTCACATACTTTAATTCAGTTTACTTGTCAATTAATGTTGCTTGTGATACATTTTGATGAACAGAAGTTAAACATTTTATGAAATTAATATTTTTGTTCATAAAAAAATTATGAGAGTTAGGAAGCAAATGAAAATTTCTCTTCTGCACTTATTCTAGTTCTCACCTGGGTTTTAAACCCAAACCTTATGTGAACCATTCTCTCCATATCTCACTTCTGTGATCTCTATGAGATTTCAGATAAATTTTTCTTGTATATTGTGGCAAAGTAAGAGAACAGAGAAGCTACATATGGAATGTGAAGGTGGTTTCTGAGACAAGTGAAGAGCAAAATAACAGAAGCAGAGGAAAGAGAGAGATAAGCTTCATTCAGTTATTTCATGTTATATTTTTTCATATCTAACAAAACTGATACTCAAAAATCTGAACTCAAATCCAATACTTCAGAATATAATTATTCATGTTACAAAGTGTCCTTTTCTTTAAAAAGAATTTAATGGAAAGATTCCCATAGCACATTTGAATCTACATTTTGTTGGTTTGTTGTTGTTTGTTTTCATTTTAACTTGATTTAAACACATTTGGTTTCCACCAAAATCAATATAGTGATTGTCTAAATTTGAGATGCTAATGAAGGAACACTTCTGTGTATGAGGAACTTGAGATGGGAAGATCAAGGACCCCTCTGTGTTTGCATATGGATGTTAGTCTGTGGATTTTATGGAACAGGATAAAAACAAATATTCACTCACACCCACCTCAATTTACCTTGAACAAATTTAAGATTTCCCTGAGGCCTTCATTGCTCATAACTGTGTTTGTTTAAGTTTCCCTTTAATTAAGAGCAGACCCTCTGCAAAGCTTCTCTTCTTTACAGCACCATTATTAAGATGAGACCTTAGCTAATTTATTAAGTCAGTGAACAGAAGGTGGTACCCTCGGTGTCCTAGTTCTGTGTGTCCTTTCTTCTCTTCCAACACAAATCCTTCCCCACTCTAAATCAAACCCTTTACTCATATTAGACTGTTCATGACTGTCTATTTTGCTTCAGTTGTGACCCCCTCCATGCCTTAAAGTAAAGGGACAAACTCTAATGGAGAAATTGAAAAAAACAGTAACTGGGAGAGTATTGTTTGGCAGCTTGAAGTATTCCTGTTATCCAAATATCCCACTTGAGGAGACAAGTACTGAATACTCATCAAGTTTAAAGTTGGCTCTGAAGCTGGCAGTTCATGTAATCCTGCCTTTTCCATGTTTCTCTTTCATCCCGTTCTTCATTATGAACTTTGTCTCCCTGCTGGTGAATTATGTAGCTTCATTCTCCTTGCCATAAGCTGAGAAAGTATGCGCAAATAGATATGTCAGTTTTGTTGAGTGAAAGTAAACTTGCTTTGCATTGTCAGCTGAAAGGAAATTTAAAAGACCATCTGGAGTAGATTTGCTTAACGTCTGGGAAAAGCAGAGTAGGCAAGCCTTCTGATGCTCAACCACACAAGATCTGATATAAAAAAAATAAAAACAACTAAAAGCAACTGGAATTTGGATTAAAGGAAATACTACCATGTATGTGCATAAATTCTTTGTGTTTCTGTTTGGTATCTACATAATTATCTGAGATAGACTACATAAAATTAAACTTATAGAGGGTTTGAGTCATCTCAAAGTTGTTCTGTGGACTGCTGCACACTTAATGGATGTCATGTGATGACTGATCATGCCCATTAATTGGGTTTCTTATATAACATTTCCTCACTTGGCTTTTAATGCCTTGAAATCAGTAATTCCCAGCACTGATCACATGACTGTGTCTCCTAGCCAAGCAAGTGTTGAGTGGCTTGGGTGTTAGCAGGCACTTTATGGGGTACCTGGGAGAGAGAGCTGACTATAAATTTCAACCAAAGAAAGGATGCACTTGCCAGCTCTGGTTGTGTGGCGATGGGAGAAAGGCTTTATGCATGGTTTAAAAAAGGCCCCATTTATAGGTTGGAGGAAGAAGTGCTACCTATTAGTTATAGTATGTCTTCTTCCCAGGTCCAGTTTATTCCAAATAGAACCTAGTGGCCACAATTAAGATGACCTTTCACCTGGCTACCCCTCCTCCAGCAGGGAATGAACTTTGAATCAATTCCTGGAAGTGGGTATATTTTGCTTGAGTATCCAATCCTGGGCTTGGCCTGTGCCTATGGAGTAGTAAAGTGAATTTACTGAGGTGGGACTTGAGCTCAGAAAATATGTGTTTGTATTCCATTAAGCTAAAAGCTTCTCTTTAGGAAAGTGACTTATCTGGAAACATTCTTCAGCATTCTCAATTTTGAGAAAGCAAGGCTAAGCCAAACTTCTTAACATTTCTGAGCTTTGGGTGTGAGGTATGGATAATGGCTACCAGCAAAAAGAAAATGGGGTAGAAAGCGGGGATGAATTTATATCAAAGATGAAAAGGGTCTGGATCTGATTGCAAAGGACTGTGGCTTCCTCTGCCTGCTGGAGTGCTGAGACTTCTTGATTCTGATACTATTGGAAGGCTGTTAAAGGTAATATTAAGTGTAAGCTTTTGCCTAGAGGATACAGAGGGGTCAAAGATATAGTCCTGAGGACAATAGAGAACACACTTTTCCCTTGAGGAAAAAAAGTTCCCTTAACTTAACTCTGTGGTCTAAAAACTGCTTGGGAAACATTAAAATAGGATATGTAAAACTTACAAGGTAAATAAGAATTTTCATGTGTCCCTCCATACTAAAAAATAAACACACATATGAAAACAACACCAAGATCAATGCACTTTGATTAGTTTTTTTCTTTCAATTGCAACTTTTAATGGGGGCATAAGAATGGATTTTGCAGTATGAAGGAAGCTAATGTTTCATCTTGTGCAGGCTTGGGCTCCAGGAAGAGTGGCTGAATCTTGTCTGAGCTGCAGAGAAGTTAGGTTGTCTGAGGTGGCCAGAATTCTCAAATATGAGAGCCAGAATTTAATGATGATCCCAATCTCTTCATTGTACAAATGAGAAACTGAAGACCAGACAGAGAAAATGGTTTACCCAGTGGTAGGTCCCAACTTGATCATGACCACAACACTTTTCTGGTATTGACTTTCAATATGGATGAAAAATGACATTTCTGTTGTGTTTTATGGATAAAGACCCATTTTAGTATTGAGTAAAAGTTAAAATCCAATAGGAAAATCATGACGGATACCCCTTGTAGCTTTGCCTTCAAGACTTCTGTAACTTTCTTCAATACCTTTGCATGGAGGAGCCAGAGATTCCACAAGTAAGTTTGTGTGTTAGAGCGTATCTTTTTTTTCAAATCTAGCTGGGACTCCCATTTGATATTGGTGTTCACTCTAATCTATACAACCTTTGAAGCCCATGGCTTGGCTCCTTCTGCCTAATCACACAGTCCTCGGGCAGGGCACAGCCTGCTCCAACATCTTCAATCTCTAATGATTTACTCTGGCTGCCCTCCACAGCTGGAAAAGCCTCACCCCATCCCACAAACCTCTCTTTAATTAAGACTCAGTTCCAAACAAATCTCAACAAAAAGATCACCGCAATTGAGATGGTGGGAAATGAAGGTTCCAAACTCTTATGCCTATTCTCTATTAGCCTGAGAATTTTAGGCTACAGAGGGTAGCCACTATCTCTCAGGGGTTATGGTTGTATGCCATCTTTAAATCATTGCTGGAATAAGATTCCTTTTTTGTATTGTCATGTATAAATTTTTCATCCCTGAGGTTTTAAATTGAATTGCTTTTCTTTTCACTCTCAGGTTTGGGATTTGAGTATAAACTAATATTTATTGAATGCCTCTTTGGGCTTGGCACTATGTTAAGCATTTAGACACATTATCACATTGAATCCTCCCAACAATCCTAAGCATAGGTAGTCTTCCGCAATTAATAGATGAGGAAGTTGAGCCTCATAGAGGCACATGTTTATGACTAAAAGCACATAACTAATAACTTTTGCAGCTGGGATCTACACCCAGGTCTGGCTTCCAAGCTCATACTCTTCTTTCTCCTCATTAGCAGCTAAAATTATTTCTGATATATGTAGTTTCCTGGGAAAGATGGCATCTTACATTTTTCTGTGTTTCTCCATGACAGGGAGGGATCTAGAACACAGTGTTGTCTACCTGAAGACACCCCAGGATTTTTCAGGCCCACTGGGATGCATGCTGTGCAATCAACTGTAAGTTAATGCTTAACAGAAACACAACCAGGGTTCTCTGGATAATGGCATATCTCTCATCAGTTAATCACCATCTCTGCAGTTGAGCTGGAGTAACTAGACTAGGCAGGTTTTATCATTTCTTGTGTCCTTATTTATTTCTCACACTGTCTCAGATGGCCCCTGCTTCCAAAGCAGCTGTTTCTTTCTGACTTCCCTATTTCTGTCACTTTTCCTAGTTATCAAATCTGAACATTGTCTTTGACTCTTCCATTGCTCTAAGCAAACACGAAGTCAAATTAATTCATCTTTTCTGTGTCTTTCCCTTTCTTTGCATTCCTGATACTACCAGCTATTTGAAAGTTATTATTCGTATTTGCTTGGGCAACTGCAACAGTCCCAGCTGCTCTCGAACACCATCTTTAACTTTGTCACTTTTTTGATTATGTAATAGGCACGCTCATTCTCAAAAACCTTCAAAAGTTTTTATTTGCCCATAGGATTAAGTTCAAAGGCGGTATTATAAATGTTTCAAATTGCTTTCAATCTAAGATTTACCTTCGAGGAAAGTCTTGAGGGACTTATTAAGCTGGGTAAGTTTATGGTTGATTGTTCCTTTCCAATTCTGGAACTCGGTTTCTTCAATATTCTATTTTGAAGGGTCTCTTGAGGATTGTATAAATAGGTACTGTCAGACAGAGTTTGGAGGGTGGATCAAGAACATTCTATTCTGATAATAGACAAATGGGAACCAAGACTTAGAGAAAAGGAAAGAATCTGAAAGAGGAAAAGATAGAGAAAACATCTTTCTAAAAATTTCTGCTCACTTTCCCTCATTGTTTCTAATTAGTGTTTCACTTGGAAATTGACACTTTGGCTAGATCTATGGGCATAAAGCAAAGAGATGTAAACAAGGCCAACCCCACCACTAGGCCCAGTCTCCTTTACCACCAATGGTACAGATTACTAAGAGGGTTGGCTGGGCAAGATGGAGGAAAAAGCCTAGACTCGTCGACTCAAAGGAAGCTAACTGGCCCTGTTAGCCATCAAAATCATGGCCTTGGCTTAATTTAGCCAGAGGATGTACCTAACTGAGCTAACTAGTTTCAAAGGACAAACAGCCAAATGGCTATGACTGAATTTAAGAGTGCTTCAACAAACTAGAATCTGGGAGGTTTCCAGAGAGAGAGAGAGAGCCCTGAGTCACTTAGAGTTAAGATGCCTGCTACAGGGATGAACTGCTGGGAAACTGCACTGGCTAAGAATTTATTTGAATAAAATGAATCTAATTAGGAACCATGTAGCTAGTCATCATAATGATTGGGTTAGTGGAAGGACTAGTTGACCATGCCCAGAAAGCTTCTGTGCTCATTCAGGCAAAATGCTAGTGACAGAACTTAACAAATTTCTAAGTGAGTTCCTCTTAGCTGGAAATTTGATTTCACTGGCTGATGTACTATGGTCTTAGGTATCATTTTGAAGGAGGGGTGGAGTTGTAGGGTCCTATGCAGATGGAAGTATTTATTAAGCTCTCCAGGAGAGTTACGTAACCAGTTTAGGATGGCAGGGGCAGTGGACAAGAGGGAAAAATTAATGATGGATATTTATTTAGCTGGGAGACTCCATGAAAGAAATGGGCCAGAGCTGGCAATGGGCCACTACAGCAAGATTTGTTCCCATATAGCCCCTAGAAAGTGTAGGTGTGGGACTATTCTGAATTCCTAAATAGGCCCACTTTTAAAACAACCAGATTTGCCAGTGTGTTTTAAAACACTGTTTGACAACCCCCTTAGGCCATAAAACATGTTTATATTTTGGATTGAAACTGCATAATCGTAATGGTCTGGAATCTTCTTAGGGGAACCTTCCCATCTGCAGTGTTTAGCTCTGCAAATATCAATGCAACAGAGCATCCTCTAAACAAAATACAAATGTTTTTTAAGGTTTATTTTGAGCAAAGAATACAATGAGCAGCAATGCTAAAGAAAAAAGGATTTAGGAATTATTGTAGGAGGGAAACAAGACAGTGAAATTCTCCATCAAATTTATGTTTTAACAACCTCAGATGTTATATACCTTACACCTCAGAAGAGAAATGGACTTACTCTGTCCGGCACAGCACTGATGTGCTAACGACATCAGGGACCTCCTTAAGGGGTACATTACTCTCCACTGAGAAGCTAAATAGTGAAAAAGGCATAATTTTTTATAACCTTAAAGCTGTGGCAACTGCCTGGTTTAGCTGGCCCCACTTGGATAGAAGATTGTTTTTTCCAGCATGAAATAAATGGATTGTGCCTTGGATGATGTAGCTGCTTTCATTGTCTTAACCACTGATGCAGATCACAGTATGAGTGATGTGGCAGCCGCAGCCATCCAGAGCTGCTGTGAAAGTGGATTCAATGAATGGAGTGGCTGGACTCAAAATGAGTTTGGCCTGCATGATTGCCTTCAGGAAGCAGGGCAGGTGCCCAGGAAGGCTTATTTAAGTAACCCAGATCCCAAGAAAGATAGTCTTTGCCAAGGTCCACATTTGCCACGCCCTCTGCACAGCTCTGGTTACACTAAAGGATTATTTTTGCCTCCATATAAAAGGACACTATTGCTAACTGCTAAGAGAGGTTGCTGTGTCACAATCTCTTACTTTGAGCAGTGCAGTTGAGTTTAACTCATTCAGAAATATGGTATATGTTCTTGCTACTTTAAGTGTGGCCCCTGGATTAACATATCAATTATACAAGAAGACCCTTAAAGATATACCAGACACTTTTGCTACTTAAGCGTGGTTCACGAACCAGGGACATTGCCATCACCAAAGCTACTTATTAGAAATGCAGACTGTCAGGTTCCACCCCAGACTTAAATGAAACAGAACCTGCATTTTAAAAAGCTCTCCAGGTGATTTGCAGCACATCAGAATTTAAGAAGCACTAGTCTGGTCATTATCATATATCTACTGAGAAACAGTTAACACAGTTTGGCTTGTTAACACAGTGGGTGATTCAGAAGTAGGGAAAGCCAAGGCTTCAGTGGAGGTTATGGATGAGAAGTGAACAGTGTAGGGCTAGGAGGGGAACAGGACAAGAATAAACAAAAAGATTGGAGAGTGACTCATTTGCTCAACCCAGGCTCAAGACAAGACTCTTGACAACATACTAAGCTATTTTAAAAAATATATATGTTTTTATTGATTTCAGAGAGAGGAAGGGAGATGGAGAGAGAGAGACAGAAACATCAATGATGAGAGAGAATCATTGATCGGCTGCCTCCTGCACTCCCCCTACTGGGGATCAATCCCAAAACTCAGGCATATGCCCTGAACCGGAATCCAACCCTGTCCTCCTGGTTCATAGATTGACGCTCAACCACTGAGCAACACCAGCTGGGCATGCTAAGCTATTTTTGCTGGTGGTTCTATGACGCAGTGAGTAGCAAGTCAGAGTCCTCAGCCACTGGGGATATCCCAAGGCTCCAACCAAGACAGACCGATGGAAAATTCTAGCATTACTGGGCTGGAAAGAACTCTTTAGTACTCAGTCAAATGGAAAACTTAACCATATCTATTACTCTGTTGTCTTGCCTTTCCCATCAGTCATAGAGGCTCACAAGGGACTGTAGCCAAACAATACTTGGCAGGGAAACTATAGGCATAGTGGTTCCCCATACAGACATGAAGAGCTGCATGTAGGGAAGACCTTGGAGTAAATCCTGCAGTAAGGAGCAGCAAAGATCCAAAGGACTGTACCCAGTCCTTTTGCCTAAGCAGCATGGAGACTGTAGATACCTGATGGGAAACTCAAACCTGCTCATACGTGGAGAATGGGAAGTTAAAATACAAGAGGAAGAACTGCAGTATTGTTACCCCTTAGTTGTGTTTTTGTCCTATGTGAAATTCTGCTATTTGATTCCAGGTTTTGAAATGATGCACAATTTTTGCCTCCAGTGATTGTTGCCAGAGAACAAGTTTCATAAATCCCACATCAAATCCTACCAACTTTAAGCCATCCAGTTTTTGTTCTTGAACCAACCACAAAGCCAATATGAAAATACAAAGAGAAATGCTGTCCTCTTAGTATCCCCCTCCCCGCACACACCCGAACCACAATTTAGTCAGCAGAGCTGATAAGATATTTACATTGATGACAATTCTGAAGTTGGCCCTCAAGGCATCACAAGGTTGTTTCAAAGGTGAAGGTGTTGTGAGAACTGTATCCTGATTTTGCCTTGATGGTGGCTATTTTGGAGATGAAAGGCTTGTAAACTGTTTCCTGTCCCTAGAGCCTGATAGTCCCCTGTGCCATTTTAATTTGAGCATTTTGGATTAGACTAGAATGAACAAGCAAGGGAGGTTAATTATCCTAATTAGAAAAGAACTAAAGCCATGGCTCTTCTAGGTCAGACACTTGGACAAACCTCCCCTGGCTCTAATCTTTGGGCATTAGCTTGTCACTTGAATGCCAGAGGATACACAAAGCATCCTCCCCAAACTTATGCCAAAGTCTCCAGAGCAAGACAGAGGAAAATTCTTTTCAGGAAATGGTGCATGATCAGCCTGTGCCCCGGGGGGGGAGAGAGTTATCTAGAGGTAGCAGATATGTGGGCACAGATGGATGGGTACAAGTGTGTTTGTTGGTTGAACCCCAAGCTCCCCTACTCTGTAGTGCCAAGCAAGCCCAATGTAGCTTGGAGAAATACTGCTGTTGTGATCATTTCTAAAGATATGCATTATTCCCTGAGCCTCTTGATATTCTATCTTCAGCTTGTTGAGGATATTGGTATCTTTATGGAAAGTAAACTCTTCTGGTATTCTGCTGATACTTCTTGGATCAACATTTTGTTGTTGGATTTATTGATTCCTAGATGCAACACCTTCCTCCTCCTCTTTTCCATGCACCATTTATTCTCTGAATAGATCAACCCTGCTCCCAGTCTAGAACATGCTTTAGATGATGCATGTGAAAATTCTTAGCACAGTGTCTAACACGTAGTAAGTGTTCACTTAATATTAGTTTACCCACTTTCTCTTACTAGAAAAGAGTGTGTTGGGACACAGCCCCAACAATCAGTTGTTCTGATCTCTGAGCCTTGTACTTGATGTATGATATGTGGTCATTTTGTGATTTGGTGACATAAAGGGAAGCGTAAAGCCTCAGACAAAGCTAGAGTAGTGACTGTATAATATTAAGATCAAACTGGCCTATTAGCTAAGCATACCCAACAGATAGGTCTAGTATTTGCCTTTGAATTATCCACATACCCAAGGGATGAATGAAAAAGAACTTAAGCTCCATCTTTTAAAACAGGTCTCAGATTTTTTAAATTTTATTTTTGTTTAAAATATTACAGATGTCCCTTTTTCTCCCCAATGTCCCATTCCACCCTGTCTCATCCCCCTCCCCAGTCCCTTTCCCCACCATTGTCCGTGTCCTTGGGTTGTGCATATATGCATATAAATTCTTTGGTTACTCTCTCCTCCTCCACCCCCCACCCTCCTCCATCCTTCTGACATCAGATTGTTGAGTGATCAATCTGTGGATCTATTACAATTTGCCTTATTCATACAGAATAGTCCAAGAACATTAAGATCAATGACTACTAACAGAATGATAGAGTGAGTAGAGGTCTCAATAGACCATTTAGTCTATCCATTCTGGCTTCCCCCACCCTCCCATCTCCAGCAATCCTGTCTACCTGCTCTTTAAAATGAACTCTTCTTGATTATTTGCAATAAGGACAGGGAATCAAGGTGTGAATAGTAACAAAAAATGGATGCACTTAAATTCACTTGTATTTAATTTTGGATTTTTTATACTTTATAATTGAGTATATGTCTGCTTGATATGAGAGTGAATTTAAATATAAAAGCCTCGTGCTAGAAGAAACTTATCTCTGGTGCATTTTGTACTTGCAACTCTCTCCAAGCTCATCTCTTAGACTTTACAAAATACTCACCCATGGAGAATTGCCCTTCTCCAAATCTTCCCTAGTGCAGATGGGGTAGTTGTCAGTTTTAAAAGATGAATGGAAAATAAATAGAGGGTGTTTGACATATTGGGGGTAAAAGTAATTAAGAAAGATGGGTGCTAATGGTCAAACTCAAAAGCAGTATTGATATTGTGGATAACTCACCCCTATAATTGGGCAAGGTTAATAAAGTAGACAAGTCCTCTGAAGTCTCTCAGTGTTTATTCTTGGTATAAGAAGTATCTAGGATCTCTGTAGAAAATTTATGTAGTGAGATATATAACTTATACAGACAATATAGTGCTCATGTAGTCCTTTTTCTGATTTCTTGGTCTTGTTTATTTTTTCTTTGTTTTGTTAGTAAGTGGAACAAGTTACCCTCCAGTAGTCAGAATTGGCAGCAGAAATTTACTTTGTGTTTGGGTGGGTGTAAGTTCAAAATCGGGTCATCTGGTGTAAACTGAATTTGAAGGTAAACTTTTCTTGGACTCCTAGAAGCCTAAGTCCCAAGTTTGATGACTGTGGCTCATGAAAGCTTTTAGAGCAAGTTTTTCTTGTGGGAAGAAGTATGCAAGTGCTAGATTTATTTGTGGGGTGATTTATGTCCTCAGAAATATTTAGCACTATAGAACTTTTAAGATTTTCTTTTTTTGTCATTGAAGCTTGATATTATCGCCATTTAAGGGAGGAAGGATCAGAAATGCATTTTGAACCTACTGAGAGTTGGCAGAGAAAACCTTAAGAAGATAAGGCATTTTTGTTACGACTGCCACCAAATCTCAAGACTGCATGCAGCATTATTGACAGTAATATAATCTCTTTATTTATTTTATCTGATTTATTTCAAGACTCCCTTTTTGCCTTTCAATTAATAATACAAACAATTTCAAACTACCTCCAGGCCAGTGTAACCTCTTGGAAGCAGTTGTCAAACTTTCTTTTATTTAATTACTTATTTAATAATTCTATGCTTGTCAGATGGACTTCTGTTTTTACGTGGGAGTTGGTTTCTTAGCCCTTTTGAGGATAGTCATCAAAGGGACTGTGCTAGCCTTTCACAGATGGAATCAGCAAAACCTCTGCCCTTAGTCAACTTGGGCTAATAGTCCTGAGACTGTCTCCCTGGCCTTTGGTACCTCAAAGGCACTGAATGAGAGAGGGAGCCTCAGAGGAACTATTTTCCTCTGAGGTAGGGCCTGCTATAATTATGCATAATGCCACAAATGTAGAGGCCATGCAAGAGATCATAGAGATGACATAATCACAGAACATCAGAATGGAAAGGGACCTTAGGTATCATCTAACTTAATCTTTTTTAAAAATTGATCTTAGAAGAAGGGAGAGAGAGTGAGAGAGCAAGAGTGAGAGCGAGAGAGAAACATTGATATGAGGGAGACACATAGATCAATTGCCTGACTGGGGATCAAACCTGCAACCTGGGTATGTGCCCTGATCAGAATTGAACCCTCCACCTTTTGATGTACAGAATGACCAGGGCTAACCTAATTTTTTTAAATTTATGGATGCATACACTGAGGACCAGAGGGAAATGTGGCATGCTCAGAGAATTGTAAAGGAAGGGAAGGGAAACAGTGCCTTCCAAGAACATGTGTGGAATTTTCTAAGTACTTGAGTGCCTGTCAAAAAGTCCTCGTTGTTATTGAAATACTATTGAAAATATCTCTCTGACACATGTAAGTCTACTTTTCTTATTTTATAAATATAACCAAGTGAATATGTTTGATGCCCAAATATCTTGCAGTATTTCAAGGTCATCATTCTGCACATAGGTGGTCATTGCCTAGAATTGTAGAAGTCAAAAGTAGAAGCAGTTGGCCAAATATGTACTGACCTTGGAGCAGGCCAAAAAATTGTCACTTTTACTAAATCTCTGATATCACCTGCTCTTTAAAAAAAAAATAATTTGTTTCTCTCTTAAAAATTCTGGGCAAAAATTCTGGCTATTTGAAGATTCTGACCCATCAAACTCTGATTGATAGATTGAAATTTTACTATAAAAAGATAGCTGAATATTATTTTGGAATCTTAAATTAAGGCAGACACATGATACCTCTTCATTGGATTCTTGGGATTAGCACTAAAACGGTGGTTTTTGGGTTGTGGGAGGTCTCCCCACAGAGGAAGTGCCTGAAGCAATCCAGGATGCTCCTGGAGCATGGAAGATGGAAGTCAGGGTAGAGTAGTTGAGATTGTGGGGCTAAAGAACATGGCCTTATTGCAAAGAGTGGCACTAGACCAATACTGCCCTAGTGGTAACTTCAAAGCATGAAGCATAGAGGAAATATGAGGGGAAAGTAGGGACCTTTTAATTACACTGCCTTCCCAGATACTCATTTCCTTAAAATGATTAAAAAATAAAGCATATGGTTCTCGTAAATGGTTGATAGACCACTCTCAGTGGATACCTCACTGGATGAATTATACATTTTAATTCACCTTAATATCCTTTCCTGTATACAGTATATTGTCACCCAAACCATGGTGACAAATATTCCTTGAAAGTATCCTTTTATTTCTCTAGAGAGTACCTGACTAGGGAGAACTAAGCCTTCCTACTTGGACCAAAACACTTCTCTGAAAACCAGTGAGTGGATTTTGTGACTTGTCAAATGACAAAGCTAGATCCTGCATTTTGTTCTCATGGAAAAAACAATAATATGGAAATTTAAGACTAGTCATGAATAGCCATTCATTTAACAAGCCCCCATTAAAAACCTTATTACATACAAAGCTTTGTACTAACAGTTACTGTGGACAATATGAAGATGAATTTCAGGTATAGGCTACACATTGCCATGTAGATTGTCAGCTTTGGTAAATGCTTCCACTTTCTGCTCCAGTGAATTAAGTGGACTATGCCTGTCCAAATTGAAATTTGAAAAGAAAGTAATATAATTATTTATTTGTGTGCAAGAATGAGTAATGCCATTTAAGGGCATTTAGATCTGCTGATTGTACTTAACACTGTGTCCCACTGTTTATTGCTGTAGTAATTGTCTGTGTCAAAGTAATTTCTCAGAGAACATAGTGTAATTTATCTCAAATCTGAGTTAAATGATATGAATGTTTCAGCCCCTTGAATAGTAGCAGGAGACACAGGCTTTCAAATGGTGTGTCGAGGTAGGGTAGGAGATGGGGAGGGTGCTGCTAATGGGAGGGGCAGATGGACCATTTGATTCATGAGCATAGGGTAAGAAAACAATATCCTAAACATTTATTTACATACTTTTCTCAAAGTAAATTAAGCAGCAGCAGCACAGGCTAGAGACAGCATAGGTCAGTAGTAAGAACATTGGGCTGAAAGTCATAAGACCTGTAATCTGGTCTGTCCCCTATATTGATCTAGTTGTGGGACCTTGGATAAATTGCTCCACCTCTCCAAGCCTGCCAAAGTAGAGTTAATCGTACTAGTCTTAGTGGTCAGAACTAAAGATGACTTATCTCTTATGTCTAAAAATTGAAGTGTACCCAAAACCCAGTAAGAACTAAAAATATTTGTGATCAATCTGTTCCTAGCCAACTTGGGTTTCATTGGGACAATTATTCATTCCCTTTCTTATAGATCCTAATTTTGACTCAGTGAGCATCTGGCTCCAGTTATGGGCCATGACGCTTAAATTATAATGTACTTTGGATGGTGCCCCTCTTGGAGGGTAACCATAACTCTGAATGCTTCCTGGGTATGCTATTTAAATATCCAACTCAGCATCCTGCGATATAAAGAACCCTTCCATGCCATTTGTTATGATAGGTGCTGTGAGGCACGACTGATTCCAGGGACTCAAATGTACAATAAATTCGACTGCACTCTGCTGGCAGTGTACATAATTATAAAATGCAGAATGCTTGTTATTAACTAGTCTCATGGAAAAGACCTACTGTGCCATGGAGGATATATTTTGGAATAGAACTACAAGCAGTGATTGATTTTTTAAAATTCACATCTCTTCTATCCTTTCAATCATTCATCCTCTAAGAACTAGCAAACATTTATAGACATTTAATGAATGGGGAGCAAGCACCATTCCCAAAGGCTGATAAAAATTGTTTGTCTCTTAAGTGAAGATTGAGTTCTGGTTTTGATTTTAATATAAAATTATTTAACATAGCATTTTTTTTAGATGTTAACAGATTTTTAAGTTTTTATTATTAATTAATTAATTAATTAATTTATTTATTTATATTTATTTTTTAAATATAATTTTTATTTTTGTTTAAAGTATTACAGATGTCCCTTTTTCTCCCCAATGACCCTTTCACCCCCCCGTTCCTTCCCCCTCCCCAGTCACTCTCTGCACCATTGTCCCTGTCTTTGGTCACTCTCCCCCCCTCCACCCCCTCTCCCCCTTCCCTCTGACATTTCGTCAGTCTCAACTATGCTTCCATGTCATAGCATTTTATGGTGTCTATACAGAAACTGATACCGAGATATAAATCAGCTGAGAATTATCAAAGGAGCCTGCTAATAGTTATAAAAACAATGAAAGCCATTTATTATCTTTAACTGTTTGAATCCTAGTTGGGTAGACTATCATTCTTTGGCCAATACTTATCCCCAGAAGACAGACTTTCATGCCCATTAAAAATAAAACAATAAAAACACTAAAAGCATGCACACAAATCCTTCTTCTGCAGTGAAGCTACAACAATTAATTGTACGATCCTTGAAGAGGAAGGAATGCTCATAGGGAATGACGGAAAGCCCTAACTAAGGTTGACACCAGATTTCATTCTAGGGAAAAGTTGCAGGCATGTAAGAACAGAAACTGGCTTTGCTCAGTTGATGCTGGCTCATGAACCTTAGTATGGTGCTTCCCAGGGGGTGATGCTACTGGTCTCCTGTTCCAGGAAGTATTGCCAGCCATAGCTACAGAGATATACAGGGAAGAGCAAAAGTAGGTTTATAGTTGTGAGTACATGAAACAGAGTTTATTCTTGTATTATTTATTGATTGTCTTATTTTCCATACAAACAACTGTAAATGTGCTTTTGTCCCACCCTATATGCCTTCATTATGGCTTCTTCCTTTCCCTGTTTATAAGGGTTTTCCTGTTTACAAAGAATTTCCTCTTTGAGCACAGGAAATTCTAGAGCTAGCTTCTGTTAGTGCTGACTTCTCACCAGAGAGTCAAGGCTGCAAGGTATCAGAAATCATGGGTTCCCAAGAGTAAGGAACCTCCATACAGATGCTCGTCTGTGTAGAAATATGATAGGGTGACTATAACTTTATAAGGTTACTCATTAAAAGTAACTCTTGAAATTTAGCTGTCTTCAGTTTTATTTTTAAAAAATATTTTTTATTGATTTCAGGGAGAGGAAGGGAGAGAGAGAGAGATAGAAACATCGATGAGAGATACATTGATCGGCTGCCTCCTGCACGCCCCCTACTGGGGATCGAGCCCGAAACCTGGGTTATGCCCTAACTGTAATGGAACCGCTGCCTTTTGGTATACAGGATGATGCTCCAATCAACTGAGCCACACCCACTAGGGCGCCAATAGATTTTTTTTTTTTTTTTAATTAGTAAGGAGTCTTTGGTTGCAGGAGTTCTTAAGTCAGGTTGCAAACCTGACTTAAACTAACTTAAAAACACACATTATTATTGGCTTATGTAACTGAAAAGTGTAGAGATCAAATGATATCACTTGTTTCTGCTTTGTAAATATCAAGTTTTGACTTAAATTATCTATGCCTCCATTTTTTAGTCTGAAAAATGGGATAATAATAATAAATCTACTTCATAGAATTATTGTGAAAATTAAGTGAGTTAATGCATGTGAAGTGCTTCCAACAGTGCTTGTCACATATTGAGCCTTATATAAGTGCAGTCTATTTTTATTGTTATTATTTTAATATGCAATGTCTCTTCTTTCTGTATTTTTCCTTTATGTATTAACATCCCTTCTCCCTCTTGCTTCTACCCCCAGTAGCTTCTTTTATTCTCCTTCCTATGTCCTTTCCCTACCTATTCTATTTATCCTAGTCCACAAATTATTATTAGTCTCCCCATCCACCAGTTCCAATGTCTCTTATCCATAGAAATGTTATGTTGGGTGGATTTCATATCAGGTATTGGCAAGCAAAAACACAGGAATGCACTGATGGTAGAGTAGAAACAAATGCTTTCATTTATTCCACTGAAGTTCTGCCCTTTCATCAGCCATATTATCCCCCTCAAACTTCTTCATACAGTCTTTCACGGTAAGGATTTATTAGATACCTTCTGTAATTGTCTATAAGACACTGCACTGGCCACTTTACTACACTCTACTTCACTTAAGAAATGGTCTAAATACCCCAGTCCAGATATACCTCTTGATTCAAACAGAAGCTTTTCAAGAACACGTGTCATGATTGTCTGACATCTGACACATTCCAGGACTCTGCCACTCTCCTGCTTCTCTCTCAACACTTTCTGTCCCCAGGAGTCCAGTGGCCACCTGCTCTTACTTACCTATCCTGATCTTCCTTTTGGGACACCTCACTGAGTTCTGCCTGGGCCCTAAACAATAAACCATCCCTTTCCTATCTCTCAAATAAAGCACCTGTTATATGTATCATACCTTTGGGGCCCCGATCTCATCAGATAACAATGGGCCAAACAGATAAACTAATCTCAGATAACATGTTATCTTCCCTGGGAATGCACCTGCCACCAGAAGGCCCTTATGAAACAACATTAATGGAACTTTCACCCTGATAGGCCAAGGAAAACAAAATCTGCAAGCAAGAAGTTTCTTCTCAAATCACATCCCATAAGTAGTTTTGCCAGCCTGCAAGTAGGTCGATTTTGAAGAGTCTATGCAATGTGATCCTACTGGCCACTACCACACTTCCCCAAATTCCTTTCTATTCTGCCTTTACTAAAAGCAAATTGTTACTGAGCTTGGCTTGCATACTGCAGGAATTATCTGATTGGTACCATCTGCATCCTTTCTTTCCTGAGAGCCATTTATTCATCTTTTCTTGGAGAGAGAATCATCAGGAACAAATCCTTAATAGAAATCATTCTAGAGCTCTTAATCATTTTGCCTTTGCTTTTTTGAGGGGCAGAAGTCTTCAAAGCTTTTTTTCAGGTCATAAGAAGTCCTTTGTACTGACCAGTCAGCAAGTAGGATGAGATTGGAAACTGTGTGGGTAGGTTAGCTGGCACCTAAGGTGCCTGTGCCATTGTACTGCTGTCCATAGCTGGAACCTATTCTGCAGTCCATCTTCAAAAACAATTTGCAGTACTTCCAGGCACAAATCCAACTTAAAAGCAGGAAGAGATTTGCATGCATAAAATAACTCTGATGCATGGTTTTAAAAAATGACCCTTATAGCTAAAATTCAAAGGGCTTTCTTTGTGAAAGTCCATATCTGGAGAGGGTTAGCTGATGTTTGAGACTCTGCCCTCAAAGTATATATCTCAAAGATCAGATGAAATTACATTCTCAAAGTCTAGACGTTAGTTTTGGTAATTTACCCCTGTGAAGAAGCTTCGTTCTTTGAATTCTGGATAGCCTGAGGCAAGAGTCAGATGTCAAACCACATCGCACAGTGTTTGGCACCTAGTAGGTGCCCAGTGTGTATTGGTTGAACTGAAGGAGAGTGGCCAAAGCTTTCCTTTGGTTTTTGGCTGGCACTGCTTGTTGTCTACCCAAGATGAATTTCCTCTTCTTTTCTAGCATAATCCTGGTTTTGTTTAAGGTGGCAATGTGCCCAGCTAAATATTCCCTTTCCCAGTCTTCCTTGCAACTGATATTGAGTAGTGGGGGGGCATGTAATATAGTTCTAGCCAAGGAGATTTAAATGAAAGTCTTTTGGGGGTTTCTGGCAAAGATTTTGTTTTTATGATAAAAGGTGATAGATATGGTTGGTACTGTACTTTCCTCATCTTCCTGCTTCTTAGAAACGCTGATGTCATAGTCATCTTGTGGCTATGAGGCAAGAACTGTGAAGGTAAAAGTCAACATGCTAAGGAGGGTAAAGCAGAAATGAAGAGCTTAGGTTTTCAATGGCATTCTTGAACAGCTGAACCAATGCCTACAAGCTCCTTCTTGGAGTCTTCTGTTTATACATTTAAAAAAATCCTTTTTGTTTAAACCACTGATAGGATTTTGTTCCTTGCACTTTAATGTCATCCTAATAGATACATGCCTTTCTACCACCACGCTTCCAGGAGGTTAAAGCTAGTTCCTGCCTATTCAGTGTGCTTCACTAGGGCTCTTAGCCCAAGTCAACCTATTACACCAGTGTGGCTAGCTTCAGGTCTTTTTCTGACCACCATCCACTACAACCAATAAAACCAAAGCTTAACCTATTCTTTGTCTTATTTCCTCAGGGCTTTGTGAAGTGATAGAGGCTAAATGAATAGATGCCAATGTGTTAAAACTTTAAATTATAACAGAGTTCTCCAATGTGTTAGCATCAAAGGGTAGCTCCTTCCATTCCAACAATTGGGTTCTGGTAGCTGTGGCAGGGACATTAAAGGATACATTTGGGGCCAGGGGAAGATTTTGGGTGTCCATTAACCCCAACTTGGAAGTGATCACCTTCAAAAGGTCTGTTTCCATTTAGAGCTATTGTGGGGATGACTTTTTATTCCTTTCACAGATTTTATTTAGTTGTCAGTAACATTTGCATGATTCTGAAAAGTAATGCAAAAAAGAACAGTGGATATGTTGCTCTGCAGAATTGTAAAAGTTACTGTGCTATATAAATTGAGAACATGATTATGATGTCTAATTCAAATACATTTTTATAAGATATACATTCTCCTAAACATACACACACACACTGCTTGAGCAGAGAGAGCAAAAGAAACAGAATGTACAAGTTCATTAAAGCTGAGCATTGATGAATGGCATGTGGTGGGTGCCCCCTCCTATATAGAGGACTCACTTGTTTGTCTGTATGTCTCTGTGTCCTAGCAACCTATGCCCCCATGGTGTTTTGTGACCTTCATTAGTTACTCTATTGTGTGTGGAACTGTATTGAGAAGGGCATAATGAAAACAACACAAGTTATACAGTGACCAGCTAAGGAGACACAAAGTATATATTTGCTTTAACTCAACAGTGAACCAAAAAGCAAAATCACTGGCAGATATATAGCTGCCAATGCAAGTGAAAGGATTGCATTTCACCTTCAAACTCCCAAAGTCATCCCCACTCTAGAAAGGTAGGAAGAGGGGCATACCAAGTAATGAGCTGACAGTATTTCAGTGATGTAGAATGAGAGTTCCAACCTTTGTGTCTGACTGTGTTTCTAATCAATGTTGCTCTCAGTAATTTTTCTCATCTCTCCCTCCCTCCCTCCCTCCCTCCCTCCCTCCCTCCCTCTCTCTCTCTCTCTCTCTCTCTCTCTCCCTCCCTCCCCTCCCTGCTCTCTCATATCTTAGTGTACCATTTTAATATAAACTATGACATTTCTCAGAACATTGAAAAGACTAAAGTCAATATGGAATGTAAATGGCTTTGAAATATCTCCAGGATATGTCATAAAGAAACAGGAGATATTAAAATTTAAAGAGAGAGAAAGTATAAATGTAAAATAAAAGCATCTTGAAAAAATAAAAGTTTCTTTTCTCAGTGGGTGGAATTTGTCAAGGATTTAGGTACATGTGCTTTAGTAACCTGAGATATATCCCAGGCAAATGGATTCATGTGGATTGGAGGGGTGGTCCTGTGGAAAGATGAAGGAGGGGGAAATCTGGTGTCTCTTAATCTCACAAAATTTCTTATGGGACGTGTAGACCCAAGAAAGAGGGAGTGGTAGTCAGTTAAGAGAAATGAAACTTTCCTTAAGGTCCTTGTACAAACCTAACATTGATTATACCCTTTTTCTAGCGGTTTTCCAAATTTAGTGTGCATCAGAAACAACAATAACTTGGGGCACATATTCCCAGGTCTTACTTCTGGAAATCCTGATTTACTAGGTCTGAAGTTGGTCCTGTGATTTCCATTCTTAAAAAATACTCCAAGTGATTCTGCCTCTGTTTATTTGGGGATCAGACTTTGAGAAGCACTGCTTGTGGGGGGAGAGACAATTCTCTCTGCTGCCTCCTTCTGGACTCCAAAACACTTCCCTTTTCTGGGCCGTTGTCTTCTCATCTGTAAAATGATGATTTAGACTAGCTTTCTTTGTTTAACACTCTCAATGTGTGTGTTTTGGGGAATTTATTCTTTAAAGATTTGCTATTGCTGTCATTATCATTATTATTATTATTACTACTTAAATGCTATATTTCTGGAGTTTGCATTCCTTAGCTTCTATTATTATCTTCAAAATGAGTCAACCCACTGTTCCTGCTCTAATTTGGTCATTTTCTGAATTTGAACATCTTAGTACCTGCCTTAGCCTCTGGTCTTGGCCAACTAGCAGGAGCCGAGTGCTATCCCCTCCCTTGGGTTCATTTCAGCTTCCGTAGTGTCAGTCCACAAAGTTGCCTGACACTAGCAAAATTTTAAATTCTGGAGTTGTGAAAATTGTTAATTAGGCTTGTAAACATTTTCCACTTCACTTCCCTAATATTTTTTGGTCATGGAACTCTTCCCATTGTTACTTCTGAGGTCTGTGCCTGGTGCTTAATTACATTTGGGCAGCCCTGCTGTCTGTGCATCAGCCTGGCCACGCCCCTTCAGCCTGCCTTACTGTTTGCTTGCAATATGCCTCCTGAGGCCCTGATCAGTCTCAAAGAACACAAGGCTTGGCATTTGCCAAAACTTGTTCTTTTCTCATTTATCAAAGAGCAGAATAGAGTAGAGCAGAATAGCACAGCAGATGGGTGTGTGTGGAGGTGGGGGTGGGGGAGTTGATAATGAGAAGCAAACAGGACTAGCTATATTTTCTAAAAAGGCCTAGTGACATTACTTTTTTATCAGGTACAAATGACTAAGACCAGTCTCATGATGGGTTGGATGGTATACATTTCTCTTTCCCACAGCTGCCTTCTCTCTACCTCACCATCTCCTGCCTCTCCAGCACAGTGTTACAAGGAAGCAGATGCCCAATAGGGACTTTTTAATGGTAATTCTCAGTGGGCCAGATCTTACAATTATAGTAGGGTTGCCAGATTTAGCAAATAAAAAATCAGGAAGCCCAGTAAATTTGAATTTCAAATAAATAATGAATAATTGTTACTGTTAGTATATCCAATGCAATATTTGCTACATACTTATACTTAAAAAAATCTGGAAATCATAGTTAACTGGACATTCTGTGTTTTACCTGACAACTCTAAATTAGGCAGAATAGATGGTCACTTAGATAGCATAAGTTAGAGACCTGAGAAATTTATTTACCCAGTGATATTGCCCTCAGTGGCCTGGCTCCTTGCTTGAAATCCTTGCCAGGCAGGCATACCTTGTTTTATTGCACTGCACTTTATTGTACTTCACAAATGTTGTGTCTTTTGCAAATAGAAGGCAAGACCCTCCACCAGCAAAAAGATTACAACTTGCTTTATTGCCGTGGTCTAGAAGTGAACCCACAATGTCTCTGAGGTATGCCTGTACACAGTGTACTTGAGTTAAGGCATTAAAAGCTTCTGTCAAAACATGTGTATGACCCAGGAAAAGTTGTATTGAGCCATTAACCAGTATTAATTCCCTATCACAGGTTAAGTCTATGGGTGAATTCACTGGTCATCTCATGGGAAAGAACAAGAACCAGGGTGGTACCCATGAGTGGACACCAGAATGGAGAACCTAGAGTAACATCATACACAAAAAGTTACCTATATGATAAGATTGAATAGATGTTGGGTACAGTCATGGGCATCCCAAACTACTTCCCCCACCTACAGCTGCAATGCTTGATAGGTTACCACTAGTTTTCCCTTTGAGTTACCATTGCTTTCTCTCCAGGCATCCTACCAGAAGAGAGGCAGTCTTATATGATAAAAAGATCCCAGATCTAAGAGTCAGAGTTGAGTTCAAGTTCTAATTGCAACTCACTAGCAGTGTGACTTAGGTTGGAAAAGCAAAATGTGTCCTCTCTTTTATGTTTTTACCTCTAGGACTGTAAGAATGATTCTTGCCTTGGAAGTCTTGTAAGATGGTGAGGAATGAATGAAACACTATATGTATAAGTGCTTTGAAAAGAAGTACTGGCAAAATTCTTTAGCAATATTAAAATGCATGTCCTCTTGGGAGGAGTAGCAGAGTACTGATTACATGGTGTATCACATAACTATCCTTCCTGAAGGGAAGAGATGGATCCAGAGGAAGGCTAAGGATATCAATGATGGTAGCTGCTTTGGGGATAGTGCAGTGAAGAGGAAGGACCTAGGCAAAGCAAGCTGTGACTTTTTCTCCTGCCCCCAAATAAATTGCCAGATCTAGCATTTTGCCAGCGACTGACCCTATGGCATGAGATCAGAGCAGGAAGGCAAGACTGGAGGGAGGAGGTACAGAAGACTCCCTTGAAATACTGCGGGTGGCATTCACAAGCTCTCAAGGAAGAGGTCCAAGTTTAGGGGGGCAGGTGGCCAGCGGAGGTTTTGAATCCACCAGAGGAAATTATCCTCCTTCTGTGTGCCCAGGACAAGATCTCGGAGCCAGGGAATGTTTGTAAATGGGCTCTCTCATTTAAATAAATCCCACTTAAATATTTATCAGATCATGAATATGCATGTTTCTCTCTCAGTGCTGGAAAGAGAACAGGCATGTAATTTTTAGATGGCACATAAATAATGTAAGGGGGAGAAAAGGGATCTTTGTTCTGTGTTGACTGTGTATTTACAGCATCTCAAGAGGTCTTGAAATAATGAACTGATTTTTCCCTTTCCCAGTCTCAGTGTGCACATGGAGTTTCACCTTTCCTGTTTTTAGGGTGATTTGCACTCATTTGTATCCTCACAGAAGGAGTTCTGAAAGCAAGGAAATGAAGATGGTAGTTTCAATTATTAGTGAGTTAGTTAGTCATAGAAACCCACATGTTATCCTCTTGTTAACTGGCTATCCCCAGATCAGACTGAGACAGGAGGGGGCAGGGAGCAGAGCATCCCCCAATTCAGATGCTAAAAGGTGAAGGCCTAGAAGGCATTTCTTTAAAAAGCAAGGTCACTGAGGTGTGTAACCACTGTCCTCCCCAGCCATGAGAACTTGGACTTGGCTCTAGGCATCCAGCAGAATTCTAGGGAAAAAGGAACTGGAAGATTTTGATAAAGGGAGGTTAGAACATGAGCAGGAAAGGGAGTACAGACTGACTATGCCTATTTCAACCTTCTATTTGGCTGATAACCTGTTGTGACTAAAGACCAGTGTGTGAGCATGTGAGAGAAGATATTCCCCTACCTCTCAGTTTTCTTTTCTGTATTCTATGTTCCTAACTGTCCTTCCACAGCTGCACAGTCATAGCTTTGGGATTAGACATGCATTGCCTGCTTTCTATACTTCTCTATCAGTATGAAGAATTGATAGAGGACTAACTTATCTTTTTGCCCTAAAGCATCTTTAAAAATAACATCCTTTCCTTGTTCATAAGAGTGTTGAAAGTTACTGTCTGTGGAGTAGTAGAAAGAACACTTTACTGGGAGTTAGCAAACAGGTCATCTACTACTGGCTCCATCACTTACTAGGAATGTGACATTGAGCAAATCATTTAACTTTTCCATGCCTCTACTTCCTTATCTGTAAAATGAAGCTCATGACAGTACCTCCCTTGTAAAATTGTTGTGAAGATTAAAGGAGATGATGCATTTAAAAGGTTTAGTGCAGAGCGTGGTACTTAGTGAGTGCTCAGTCAAGGGAGGATATTAGTCTGACAAACTGATTACCCATTAGCCCCATTAGCCCCCAGACTTCCCCCAAAAGCTGAAGTCTTTCATTGTCAGTAAGAAATTATCTCTTGAGGTAAAATCATGCAGCAGTCTGGTGGAATGGGAAGATTTTTGAACTGAGTGTGAGGAAACTTGGATTTTAATCCTGCTTTTAATAGGTATTAGCTATGTTACCCTGGACAAGTCATTCCCCCTTTCTGGGAATATAGATTTTTTTATCTGTAAACCAGCAACGATACACTTGCACAACCATTCTCATTGGGTGTGAATGATGATAAAAGACATGGTGAAAGTGCTTGGAAGTATACAATGGTAGGTTTTCATTTGAACAATACTAATTTAATATTGTTATAATGTCATTTTAATTATAATTTGTTCAAAGGAAAACTTACCATTTCAGTGGGTTCCAGTTAAGCAACAGTTAAGCAACAGTTTTGAGCTTTCTGACATTTGAAGTGAGATCATGAAAGCAAATAGTTTATGGAAATATTTCTCTAATTTCCAGTTGAAACATTCAGAGAGCAAAAAGGATGGGGGCTAAGCACAGGGATCAGATATACAGATCTCTAAATAGCTTATCAGCAGCTGTAAGGAATTATGGGGTCAGTGAGAAGGTTGCCTTTGCCTCCTATTTTTGTCTTTCTATCTCTTCTTCTAAGATGCCTTATTAAACTGAAGGAAGAAGCAGTACTTATAGATACAGTGATAAGACATCCAGGATTTTCTGGGGCAGCCCAAATTTCATGTGTCTTCCTTCTTTTCTGATAAGGTGATTAGTGAAGTTAGTAACTAAAGAGTTTCATGTTGATGACTGTAAAATTTTAATCATTACTGTAAGCAATAATAGCTACTATTTATTGGGTACGTTTCTGTTTATCAAGCACTGTGCTAAGTCCTTTCACCATAACTCAGTTTTTGTAACAGTCCAATTAGGTAGATATTTTAACCATTGCCATTTTACAGATGCTCAGAGAGGTTTTTGCCCAAGGTCACACAACTGATTGTTGTCAGAGCTGACATTGAAATCCTCAGGCCTGCTTTAGTAAAACCAGAAAGAAAAAAGAACACTGTATCATAGACTTTTGTTCAAGAGTTGGTTGGTGAGGATATCCTCTAAGATAAAGTGATGAGCTGGAGTTTCGGGGATGTTAACTTTAGATTTTTGAAGACCATCAGTGAGAGTAATAATCATATCTTACCTGTTCATATTTTAAGGCCTATCATAAAAAGAATCCTTCCCACAAATTCACAAAATGGCCAGAAATTCCCCCATGCTCTTCAACTGCTGTCCTTTGCTTTTTTTTCATAACCCTTCTAGTGGGTGAAGCACACATATTACTGAGTCCATCAAGTCCTATGGCAATGGCTGCAGGGAATGGGCCTTTGGGTGAAAGGAGAGACTGGAAGGGAATTTGCAGCTAGAGACATGGTCATTCCCTCCCCTTTCTCAGTATTTGCCAACATTAACCAAACAAATGTAAAACCATAAACTGAGCTTTGCTTCATGATTCTAGGATTCAATATGTAGACTATAAATCTAAGAGAGCCTAAAATGTGTCATAGAAGACATATGCTCCACTTTCTGTCAGCTTATTAAAAAATGAAAATAAAGAGATATTTTTGGTGGAGATACTGGCTTCAAGATTTTCCAAAGAGGTGGTCTGTTCAGCTTAAGTTGCCCTTAGGCATTTCTATTTGCTTGTGAATGAAAAGAATGCCATTTTCTGTTTTATTTTATTTTTTTCTAGAACATGTGCCCAGTAAAACCACAAAAATGCATTGGTTCAGATTTTCAAATTACTTCCTTCCCTTCAGCAATGAGTCTAGCTTTAGCAGTGTATGGGATAGACGGAAGGCTGGCTATGAAGTTAGCACAGTGTAAAGCAAATGAGCCCCCTCCTCCATCACCAGTATTGCCATTCCAGAGCAAGGGCTTCCTTCCTTTGGCCTGAGGCTTTCTGCAATTGCCTAAAATGCAGAAATGTTTGAATGAGGTTGTGCATCAACAGCCATTTCTATCTCCACGTAATGTATATGTTTCCCAGCTCCTTTCTCAGGAACAGATTCTGATTCTTATAGAGGAGAACCAAAATTAGCACATTGAGGAGATGAGCAGGGTGGCCCCAAGGTACAGAAGAGACCAAATAAAGCAGCTAAAGATCTTCATTTTGTATCTCGGTCATCACCCCTTTTCTGTGACCCTAGTATGAGCATAATAATGGCTAACACTTATAGAATGCTAACTAGGTACCAATAACTGTTCTGGGTGCTTTTCACATCTGCACAACAATCTTATGAATTAGGTACAATTATTATCTCACTTTAAGGGTGAGGAAACAGACATGCAACCCAGAGCCTAGTGCCTGTGGTTGTCCTTGCTAGTCATGGTATGGCCCAGGGAATATATTATAGGAGCCACTGGTCTGATTAGTATTTGTGGTATATTCTCACTTAACAGGGTGACTTGCTGACTTGCTAATTGATGTGAAGAATGTATAGAACTAGCTGGATCCTCTGGGTAGGTGAGTACATGAGGAATGTAGAAAGGTACATAAAACCTTTCAATTTTGTTGGATAAAGTCTTAAAGAAAGCACTGTGACTCTGTGGGCATAGGGGATGAGCCTGTCTTCTTGTATCTTAACTACTTATCTCCAGAGCAGTTCTTTTAGCTTTAGGCAATTGCTCAGTCATACTCAGCATTTGATTTTAGCTGATGTCATTACGTCATTCTTCTTTATTCCCGGGAGATAGGGTGCAAAATATATTACTGTCATTATGCAGATAAAAGAATTGAAACAGTAGAAAAGGCTTAATAAGATAAATCTGTCACTAGCCTTTAAATTTTTGCAATCCCACATTTTAAGTAAAATTATAGATTAGGAGACTCACCAACTTGACAAAATACAGGGCCAATCCATTTTTTCAAAACCTGAAATTTCAGACTTAAGAACTTTAAAGACCTTTCCAGCTTGACATGTCTGAGATTTTTAAAATGTTACTCTCTAGCACTGTGCTAGGTGGGTAAAAGTGGTAGGATACAACAATCATTTAGATAAGCCTTAGTCCCTACTCATGAAAGTTACCACTTTATTGATGAACCATTATTGCAAAGAGTCAAAATACAGAAGAAAATGGTTAGATTTGGTACATAATATTGTACTGCTTCCTGCCATACTGTGACAAATGAAAAACAGTTATTCTTCCTCCAGGATTTTCAAGATCTCCACCAAGAGCTTCCCAGGAGAGAAAGAGACCCGACTAATTTTTGAAAGCCTTGAATGCTTCTGTTTAATAATTCTGTAGTTTGATTGTTAGAACCTGGAAATTTTAGAGTTTCTGCCATTCTTTTGAATTTCTCAAGCAATATAAAGCCTCATGTCAATTCTCTTTACCAAAAATTACCAGGCATATGATGTTTATTATTGATTATCTTCATTCCTGGTTTGTGTCACTCAGTCATTATGGTCTCAGAAACAAGGCTGGCCATTGTAAGATTAGCAAAGTTTATTTTGGGGGTCTTGACATCACCCCTTTTCTCCCTGGATTCAGGGTCCCTCTTTTTTCTTCAGTGCCCCCCTTACTCATTTCTATTTCTTCATACAACTATTTTGTATTCTACTCCTGCAAGTCCCTCAAAGGGATGCTCCCTGTCCTTTGGGAATTTATAATTGAAGGGACATCTTTAAAGATCCCTTTCCCCGGGGCACCTCACTTTATTCCTATTCTCATCCAAGCGTAAGTCGGATAGAAACAAGAAGGAAAATTTGTTATGAAAAGTCACCATTGCATGCCTACAGAAATGCCCTTTGGATGATCTGTGCTTAGCTCATTTTGTCTGGTACGAATAACTGAGAACTGACTGCAACAGCTCTTATGTCACTTTTCATTCTTGTCACATTGCCTACACAGATATTTTGAAATAATTTACATTATTTACTTTTTCACTGGAAGCTGTGGAAATTAATACCATGCTGCTCTTGTCTTTAGAGAATTCATGTAGATCTCTAAATGCCATTGGTTGGTATGAAATAGTGCAGTATCTACATCCTAGCTTTTGAGATTCCTCAAATGTTAGTTTTCCTTTTAAGTTGGTTGGACTAGAAAGTGATATCTTTGGTAAGGAGGTTGGGTCACAGAAAGGCTAAAAATCAGGGTTATCCCATTATATAGAAGGTAGGTAAGCATGTAATGTATGATCTGAGGACACAATCTATCCAAATCAATCTCCTTCACCAGCACCTCAAGGCCCTTGAAGTTTTATACTTTGTTTTAGTTAAAGTTGTCATTTACTCATTTCTTTGTTCAATTTACAAATAATAATAATCCAGGCACTTGTATTATACTCAGCACTTAGATAACCATAATACTATAGTATGATCAGCTCTATGCTAGAGGCATATACAAAGTACTATGAGAACACAGTGCAGGCAGTGGTGGACACCTAAGCTGGGGGAAGTGAATATTTGAGCAGAGTTTTGAAGGATATATCATTTATCAGATGAAAAGTGTGTGTGTATGGGGGGCGTGTGTGAAATGAAGTGAGGGGCCTGAATGTAAGAAAGTTGGAAGAGTATGCGCAAAGGTATGGAGGCAATAAATAAATAAAACTCACTACAAGGGACATATTGAAAGTTGCATAGTTCCATATGGCAAGAGCACTATGAGTGAGGGATGGGAGGAGACGAGGCTAGGAAAACAGGTGGGACTTTAGTTGGATTATATAGAAGGTCCTGTACCATGCTAAGAAGCTAAGGCATGATCCTAGGATTAATGGGGCACCACTGAAAGCTTTTAGGTAGGTGAGTGGTGTGATGGGGAGATTGTTGCCTGGTGACAATGGAGGGGGTAAGCAGTAAGATCAGGCGGATTAGTTAAAAGGATGGTGCAGGAGATGATGGTAGCCTGAACTTGAGTTAGTAGTGGTATGAATGTAGAATTGGGTTCTTGGTGATGAGATGTGAGGAATCTGAGGACCAGAAAGGCTTTGTGACTTGTTCAGGATCACACAGCTACTTAATGCCAGAGCTGGGCATGAAACTGAGGTTATGGTTTCATGATGCTTTTCTTCAACATCCTTAACTGGGCCAATCACCTCTCACAACAGGGTGTTCTTGGTGTGTGGTTAAAGGTGCAGAATGTTCCTGGAGAATTTTCTTCTATTTCTCAGCTCCTGGGTGCATAGTGGACTCCTGAGATTATCTTTAAAAACTTGGAGCAAGGAACACTAGTACTCTGTGTGGCTATTTGCCCATGAGAAGACTAATATGGCCCCTTAAGTCTATTGTGAAATTTGTGTTAATCTGTTTAGAGAAATCTCCAAACATCTCCTTCCCTTAATAACTCACTATGGGTCTGTCATCTATGAATTCATCTAAGTCTTTATTTTGGAGGAGGGAGAAGCTATTTATATTTTCAGTCTAATCCACCACTTGGTGTAATGAGTTCCATATGTTTTCTTCATTTTGTACCTGCTGTGAGAAGTAGGGCTTCCTTTATTTGTCCTAAACTCACCTCTATGGGCTATATGCTAGTAGCAAACACACGCTCGCATACACATACATTTTAACTTAGGGGGGAAAATGACCCCACTATTAACTGTTATCTTTGTTTACAAGCATATTAAAAATTCAAATAAAAGGAAGCTGAAGTAATGCAATTGAAAATGAACATAGTGGCAGCTAATTATCCCAAGGAGAAGGATGTAAATCTTTGACAAAACAGAGGCTGGTGACACAGGAGTCGGTGGAAATATATAAGAGGCCTGCTGTAGATTCAGTGCCTGGCCATGCACTGCCTGCCTGTGGTGCAGTTAAAGCACCCTCTAAAAGTTCAGTGTGGCCCAGGGAACATAACCTGTCAGCCTCCTCGCCTGACATGATCTTAATTAGCCTCTGTTCTACTGCCGAGAAAGCCCGCTGAGGCAGTTAACACCAGAGAATTAATCAGATCGTTTGTGGAGTCGACAAAGCAGGACAGCAGCCGACACTGGCAACTTATTGATTGGAAAGGATCCAGGAAGACCGGGAGTGATGTAGTCTATATTTGTGGCCCTTCTTTTCACCTGAATGAAGATGCTCTACAGAGACTGTAGTGGGAGGGGGGGGGTTGAGTGAACTGTGTTCCACCTTAACCTCTGCCTCCCCCCAGTCATATTCTCTCTTCATTCTGGTCAATATACTTTTCTGCTAAGGCATCATGTGTAGCCATGCTGATGCCAAACAATGTGTTTGACTGCAAGAGAAAAGGAGAGAGCACTGTTGATTTTGTTGCAAATTGCACTTTTGCTACAGGATTAGTTGGGAAAATGGAATTTTGCCAGTATTTCCCTCCCTCCCTTTGTTTGCCGCCTATTTTCAACAGCTCTGTAATTGCTTTCCATTTAGTAAAAGGAACATTGTTCCTCTTTTTGGTTTTTCTTTTAATTGTGTTTCTTGCCTTGAGCTCTGACGTTCGTTGATGGGAATGCCATGTTGTTTTGGTTTTAGATACCAACTTGGCCTTAGCAATCAAGGCAAGATCATTACCAGGGAAGGCAGTTCGGTGGTAGGCTCAGAAAAATGTGCAAAGTCTTCCATGGAGCCTTCCCTGATAATTCCAGCATGCCTATTGTGAACTGTCTCTTATTTGAAGTCTCGTGGTACCTCAAATCTGTACTGCACAATCTAGCTTTTGTCTTATGCCTTTTTTGTACTTATTTTTTCTTTGTGTGCATTAATTGTATTCTCTCACTGAGCATAATGTAATTTTTATAAACCAGTCTACCTCTTATTGAACATAGCTCTTAACAACAATCTAGGCACAGTAAGAGACACTCAATAAAAGCTAGATTGGTTCATTGACAATCCCTTGAGGAGTTTCTGCAACCATTTGTCCTTTGACTCTGCCACCACCTTGGCACTATTGTTATTTTGGCCCAGATGATTGTTTGATAGGAGAGGGGTACTGTTCTGTGCACTATAGGATGTTTTGCAGCATTCCTGGCTTCTATATACTATTAAAACATCTCCAGACACAGCCAAATGTCCCCTGCAGGGGGCAAAATCACCTCCCCTCCCCATTAAGAACCACTGTTTTATAATGATAATAAAATAGTGAGATAAAATTATTGAGCATTTTACTTTGTTCAGCTGGTGCTAAAGACATTATATACGTTCTTTTGTCTCACTTCCACAGCAATGCTGCCCTCGCTTTAATAATTATGTAAAGGGGCTCCAGGGGGCAACTCTCAAAGTCATAGTTGTAGGTCCACATTACAATATATCTCTTTTCTAAGGAACATTAGGAGAGCCTTCTCAAGGACTTCTCAGCCTCAACCCTGAATTTATAGAATACAACAGCTAAACTTTAATGGTGCAAGGACCACTCATTCATTGAAAACTAGATATTCAGCTTAGTGAGGGTTAATTCCTCAAGGAGCTCTGATTAAAGCAATGAAAGGTTAGAGCAAAAACAACCCTGCCAGCTGTCACCTTCTTTTTTCAGAGATGTGAATACCATTCCAAACAGCTAATACATAGTAGGGGGTGGGGTAGAGATCTATTTCTTTTGCTCATTTGATGGAATTTTAGCTCAGGAAGCAGAATTTCTAGCTAGCCCACTGAAGTGTCATTCCTACCTTGCATTCAGACCAGCTGTCTTGCAAACAACAAGAGGGACAGGGCAAAAAAAGGTGCATATACCAATGCAAATTTGTCCTTCTGTGGGGGAGGGTGACTACTCAAAGCACATCTCCTGCTGCTGACACCACCTCTGAATATGAAGGACAACCCAAGAAAGAAAATTTGACATTTTAGCTTACTGTTTCTCTGGAGAGGAATGTATGTCTCTGGCTGTGAAGTCAGTTCAACCTCAAATTCACTGCCACCAAGGAGTTAACAATACATTAAAATTAGTCATGTCATTTGATGAAGAAATATTCTACTTATAGAAAACACCTTTATGGGAAAACTGCCTTTCTGAGTCTGAGCTGGAAATATTACAGTAAACAGAATCTAATCACAGCGAAGCCTTTTTCAGCTTTGCATGACAGCTGTAAAATATGACAGTATTTATTAATAGTCACTGCAGTCTAATCTGCAGCATTGGAGAGCTAGAGCAAAATATGTTAGGCTACTGAGAGAACAATTTCCACAGTAACTAATATTCAGCTTTTGAAAGGGTAGTTTAATGTCTTGCAATTTTTTCCCCTACTGATGATCCAACCCCAGGAACAAGCTACAAAGCTAATAACCTTTGTGGAGAGGAAGTGTTTAAATGATAATTTATTTCAAGAGCTGACAACAAATTGCTCAGCACTCTCTTTATGCCTCAAAGCAGTCAAGGATGTGCAAATCGAAGTATTAAAAAATATGACAGCTTTAGTATTTTCATTTTCAATGAAATTCTCATTACAGACATATGTACAGTCTTTTATTCACAGTCCAGTCCAAATAGTCATTCACTATTATTATTGTGTAGGCTCTCAAGATGCTCTCACAGTTGAACACTCATCACAATAGATTAGGCAGGCTGCAGAAATGACCAAATGTCTCAGGTACTGTCAACCCTGATTATTGCTGCTCAAACAGGGGAATTTAGTATCTGTCTCTCACAGGATAATGTACTCTCTGGGCCTTCCTAATTTATTCAGATGTAAAAAGTAGCTTGAATTTCAACAAGAACTCTTAGCTTCACTTTTCCCAGAAGGCAAATGGACATGACTAGAATCAGAGCCATCTGTTACCTTCACCCATTCTCTAACCAGTTCTTAAAGTGAACAATAACAAAAAATCCATTGATAGTCTGTTTTTTGTTTTTTTGTTTTTAACATCAAGGTACCTGCTACTTTCTTTTAAAGTTCCTGCCATGCAACCATGGCGGAGCCTATCACCGGTCTCTCCTTGCTTTCTACTTCTCCAACCAAAATAGCCACTTAGTGATGAGGACCTGAAGGTTCACATCTTTCTATGCTCTGGAAACTGTCTCTGCTCCAGAGAGGAATCTATGAGTTCCCTTTACCTCAGAGTCGGGTCCCCACCACAGCACTCCATGAGCATGCACCATGGGCAAACCCACCTGTCTGGTTGCATTTACTACTTTTGTTGCTCATCTTCCCCTTGACCTGGAGTTTTGACCTGCTGCCTATCTGGATCCCTAAGGCTGTGGTACCACAAGCTCTTGTGTTCACTGGTGGACATCAGGCTTTAAAAAGTACATTGACAATTGCAGTGCTTCCACAGGAGGACAACTAGGATAACAAGGGTCCAGGTACTAGGTCCTTTGAAGAATGGCTAAAGGAAAAACTAAGGGAAGAAGTAATGGCAGTTTTCAAATGTTAAAAGTGTGGGAGGCAGCATGCCAGCCCAGTGAACAGCATGCATAGACTGTGAAATGTGGCAGACCTGGGTTGAAATTCTGGTTTCATTACTTTGGCACACTAAGTTGTGTGACCCAAGGAGCCATCATTTAACCTTTTTATGCTTTGGTTTTCTCAGTTGTAAAGATGCAGGGATGTCATGAGGTTTAAATGTGATAACCCATAAACTCAGGGGCTAGTGTGTAATAAGTGCTTAAAAAGTGGCAGCTGCTCTTATTCAACTAAGTTGATAAAATGATGAAAATAATAGGGTTTTGTTGATTTGTGGCACTGATTGGTATTGAGATGTGTGTGTGTGTGTGTGTGTGTGTGTGTGTATAGAGAGAGAGAGAGAGAGAGGGAAGGAAGGGGAGGTGAGGGAGGGCGAGAGAAAGAGAGAACAAGACACAGAGAGAGATTCTGTGTTTTATTTTGGAAAGTAGAACTGGATGGAAGGGACAAAGCTAGGTATGTACACAGGCAGTAAATGGCAACATGTAGGAAGGTGTGAGGAATTGAAACTCTGCTTGTCTCTCAGTAGAGTTAACGTCCAGCCAATCTAAAAACATTAACAGTCTTGAGGAAAGGCCCCATTTTCTTTGGGTGCTTCCAACATTTTTCTACCTTCCTAGCTATCTGGCAACACCTTAACCTTTTCATGGGGTGCCTACTTCAATGAATGAAAATGTCATTGATGGACAGAGGGAACAGTTGAGTTAAAGTTTAATTTTTTCCATGTCTCTGAGATAAATTACTGTTCCAGCATTAGGACTGTTAACTCCTCAAAGGCAGGACGTAATTCTGTTTCTCTGAAACACTGCCAGTGACCTAGCACAAGCTAGCACTAAGAGATGCCCAATAATTGCTTGTTGACTGACAGACTACTTGTTGCCACTGCCCATTTTTCTGCCACAGCCTTCTAGAGCAAATAGAAAGGTCTGTTAGAACGCTGTTGACTTCCAGAGAGTTACTTGGGAACTAAGTAAGGAGTTTCAGGTTGAGAATGGGAAACAGCAGGAGTTTATTGAACACTGGCAAGAAGGTGGGGAGTAGTTGCCTCAAAGGGCACTTAGAGCTATTATCTCATTATCTAATCTGAGAGCCACAGCCTGGGCCAGATTCTTTCATCTCTGTGGGCTGTGCCCATTGAAGCCAAAGAGAGTTGTCAGGCTCACGAGAGAGTCTGGCTGCAGTTCTCAAGTATGTTGCTGTTCCAGGGGAAATGTTAGCACCATAGAGAACTAGGTCACTTGCACCCAAAATATAGGTCTATTACAAAACTGGAAGAGGTGGCTACCTGGGATGGCTTTAGGACTTTCTATATAGGAAGGTATGTGGTCAAGGGACCTCTAAACTGGACTCATGGTACCTGGGATCCTAGAATTAGAAGGCCATACATTGGATTAGGGTTTTATTTCATAGAAGGCCTTTACCTGAATTGAAATTTCTTCCCTGGATGCACTAGCACATCAAGTTACTAATAGCCATAAAGAAATTAGCATGAATTTGTTCAGCTGAACTGTTGTCACTAGCAAAGAAAGATCATTAATCAGTCGAATCAAAATGTAGGACAGGAAAGTTTTTTTAGAGGTGTGAAGGCCAGTTGAGTCAGAGATGTTGAGTCTTTGCTCCTGCCAGGCAGGGCAGGTGTCAACAAGTGCCAATAACAAAAGGATGTCGCCTGGCTGGGCATGGCTCAGAGGTTGAGCATCGACCTAAGATCCAGGTGATCAGGGTTCGATTCCCAGTCAGGCACATGCCCGGGTTGCGGGCTCGATCAATGACTCTCTCATCATTGATGTTTCTCTCTCTCTCTCTCTCTCTCTCTCTCTCTCCCTCTCCCTCTCCCTCTCCCTCTCCCTCTCCTTTCCTCTCTCTGAAATCAATAAAGATATGTTTAAAAAAAAAAAGATGTCAATAAAGAAGAGAGGGTGCAGAGAGGGCAGAGATCACACTTAGTCAACCTCATAATTTTTCCAAGAACTGTCTTTTTATGTAATAGCACAAAGAGCATAATTTTGAACTTTGTATTAATGAACCAAGGTGGTAACTTAAGTAACTAAGCAAAGTGATGATCTGCAAATACAAATCAGACCTTTCTCTGCATACAAAAAATCAAAACATAGCCAACAAAGCCTTGAAGTCCACTCAGTTTTATAATTTCAGAGGTTATATTACCTTGATTCTGCTACAAATCTTTCAAATGACCTCAAATGTTTATGTTTATGTTTAACCCATTTCTCAGCTCCTCACTCATCTCTGCCCTTATATAGTGGAGTTACATCATTTGTATATTTAGCTTATTTGAAGGTAATTATAGGTGCTCCCTTCTGTCTATCTCTGTCTTCCATTTCTCTCTTAGGTAATTTAAAATATTCTAAAATTACATTTTTCAGTTGTAATTTCTCCCCATAATTTTTATTACTAAAGCAATAGACAATCATTGTAGAAAACCAGAAGATACAGAATATATACTTTATTGAATATTTTAAAGAACTGTAATTACACGATTTGATTTATAAACTGAGTTCTTTCTTTCTTCTTTTCCTTCTTCCCTTCCCTTCCCTTCCCTTCCCTTCCCTTCCCTTCCCTTCCCTTCCCTTCCCTTCCCTGTTTTTCTTTCTCTTACTTTCAGCCCAACATTGAAAAAAACCACATGACTTATTCTTGATGAATCAATAATGGAATTAGGAAAACACTAAGTATGTATCCACATCTGTGCTATGCAGCAGGGTGGGCACAAAGTATAAATTTAGGGGTCAATCAATTGTTTATTATCACACCAGAGAGAAGGGCTTGGGAAAATAGCAGATCCAATAAAATAATAATGGAAAGCAGTTACATTAAGTGCCAAGTGAATGACATGGACAAAAGGGTTCTGTGGGTGTTCAGAGGTAGGCAAGATCTCTGCTCCTCAAAACTGGTTCTCCTCCTGCCTAGTCACCTCAGTAAATAGCATCACCATCTTACCCAGCCTCTCAAGCCAAAGCTTAATAGTCATCCACTAATCCTTCCTCTCCCTCACATCCCACAGTCAGTCTGCCCCTAAGTTCTGCCGATTCTGGGTTCAAAATTTATTTCAGTTCCATTCACTTTTCTCCATCTCTAGCCTAGTCTAAGCTGCCATAATTTTTCACCTAGATGACCACAATGGCCTTTTAATTGGTTTTTCTTCCTTCACTCTTACACCACACTCCACTCTACAAAAACTTAAATGAGATCATATGACTCCTCTGCTTAGAATCCTCCAATGACTTCTCATTGCAATTAGAATAAAATCCACACTGCTTACCATGGCTCCCGTCCATACTCCATGGCTATAATCTGGCTGCTGTCTACCTCTACAGTCTCATCTCAGGCCACTCTCAGCCTCATTACTACACTTTAGCCTCACCTGTCTTGTTTCACTCCCTCATGTGTACCAAGCTTTTTCCAGCTACAGGTCCTTTGCACTTGCTATTTTTGCTGCTTGAATCTCTTTCCCTACATTCCTCCCATGACCATCTTTTTCTAATCTTTAGTTATCAGTTTAATTATTCCTTCTCAATGAAACCACCACTGAGAATCCTTTTTCTAACTAGGTCCTATCTATTAGTATCTGTTTCTTTGTTTCCTTCATAGCACCTTATCTAAATGTGTGATTATTTTATCTGTTGGCTTACTTGGTTGCTGTTTTTTCTATCTCCCTCATTAGAATGTAAACTTCATAATACCAGGAACCATGTTTATCTTGTTCATCATTGTAACTTTAGCACCTATTGAATGAATGAATGAATGAATGAATGAGTCACTAAGCTGAAAAGGCCAGCGTGGGGAGAAAGAGTTTGAAGTGGATTTTGAAAAATGGAAAGATATGCAGAATTTTTATAATCAGGGTGAAGGAAAGAATTCAAGGTAGTAGAAGTGAAGTTGCTGAGACAAACATGTTTCTGGCACATTTGGGCAACAGTTAAAAATGGAAGCTGCTTGCAGTAGAAGGTTCTCATTAGGTAACATAGGAGCAATGGATTTGTTAGTTGGTTGAGACATAATTATGTTGAATCTTAAAGAATAGATTACTTTTTTTCTTTCAATGTGGGCAATAGAAGCCATTGAAAATTTTGGAACAGGGTCATGGTGCAGTGTTTTAAGAAGGCTTTCCAACGGGGAAATTAGTATAAAAGTTTATGAAAAGTATTTCTTAAGCAGAACAGATTTGCCCCACTGGTTAAATGGCTATAGAAGAAAAAATATTAACACACACAAGTCAGAAAGGTTTCTTTTGGCTCCAAGACCCTAGAATTGTCTAAAGTATTTACTGAGATGATTTGAAAAAAGATGCAGAGATAAGAAATATACATAGATAAACTTTTGCTTCCTTTTTTCTAATAGAGAGCTAATGAACTAAGAAGGGTAATAGGAGATGAGGAGAAAATACACGAATTTTATTTCTTGCTTTTGAATAAATAGGAGGTTATAGTATTAGTAGAACTGATATTTACTTTCAAAAAAGTTTCAGGAGAGAAGCTGTCAGATTTACAAACTTTAGTTCTGAAAAATTAGATTGTTATGGCTAGATTACACTGCATACAGTACATGGAAATAGGTGAATTCATCCTTAGGGGTTGAAAGAAATGAAATGAATTACAATTTAGCAAATTATGAATTAGAATGTTCAAACTCTTTTGGTACCCTAGTCAGGCAAGGCTCTGCAGGAACATACAATACTCTTTCCTGATTCTACCCTTTGTTCATGCTCTTTTCGTCTTCTCAAAACCTCTTCCTCTTTTCTCTTGCAATCCACAGCTTACATATCCTTCAAGCTCCTCTAGCCATCATTCTCTGAAAATTCTACTTTCCTGGAGTGCTTCCTTTTCACAATTCTTACAGAAATCAGAGTCTGTAGTATAGCACTCAATTTGATACTGTTCTGTGTTGTTAATGAATTGTCTCATGAATGTTCCTTTCTGTGTGTGCCCATTGGAACTGTATTATGTAAGCATCTACCACAAGATTGAATACACCATTGGGGGCTGATAACAGCTTGTAGAATTGGTTGACTAACAGATAAGTTATAAGTTAGGATTAGAAGCAAGACATAAAGTGTCCTGTGTCTGATATACTATCTCAAAAAAGACATAGAATATTACATTAAGAAGGGATACACCATTGGTGAGGAGACCAAGGCCAAGCGATCTTTAATAAGTTGGTCAACATACGAGAGCTAGTTAGTGGCAGAGCTTGGATTGTAACTCTCGTCTCTGCTTCAGGTTCATGAAATTTGATAATTATGGAGGGAAGTACCAAAGGCAAATAAAGGTCTTAGTATTTCCTGACAGGGTTTGATGGCACATCAAACTGAGAGTGAAGTGAAAAGTGATCTGGGTTACCCAAAACAAAATGTCCCTTCAAGTTAAGTTATCTAGAAGGATATCTTTTCCAGGGACCCCTTAAGGCAGGCAGACCTTTCATTTGCTCCTTCCTTCTCTGAGTCAGAAAACCCTGAGTCAGAGAGAACCATTCCAAGCTATAATCAGGGTTACAGGCTCATTGTTTTTTTAGAATCTCATGGTGATAGGATCCCCTGGTTTTACTGAAGAACACCTCAAAGAGAACTGAGTTTTAGAGGAATCTGTTTAGCTGAATTATATATACACCTAAGTGTATACTATTTAAGATCAGACCCTTAATTTCCGAGACTGTTTCAATATAATGTGTCCTCAATATATTATCTCACTATTAAAAAAAACACCCATCCCCAAAGCCCAGATTAACCAATCTCCACTCATTATTTCCATCAGATCATTGTTGAGGCTCTATAATCTGAAGATATAATGTGATCTGATGGAACAGGCCTGGATGTAGGAGATATTGACACCAGTCCTAGCTCTGTGGTTAAGCTGTTGTGTGAAAAAACACTTTTCCATTTGGACTTTAGTTTTCTCATCTATGAAATGGGGTTAATCATAGACTCTGACAGGGTTAATTCTCCAAAACTTTCCAGCTCAGGCTTCTCTCCATTTTAGACTAAGCTGCTTTTACTTTGTATATTTTAGACTCAGATAATTTTTTTGGTGGGGCAGGGGCTCTTTTTCAACAATAATGATTCAACCAGGAGGGTATCCCAAACCCTTTTTCAGAGTTAAGGGTAGGAGGACATATATAGTTTGAAAATTAGATTCTAAAGTTACCATTGCTTCATTTTTTTTTTGGTGTTCAATTCATTTTGAATATTAAATACAATTTTAAAAGAGTATTAGATTTTATTTGTTGTAAAAGAAGGGAACAAACATGAGTTGAGGAAGGTTAAACATCACTGTTAATATGAATATTAACAATATGAATATTCAAAGAGGAGAGCAGATGCCTCTTCTTACCTCTTTCTGTGTCATAGAGATACACAAACTTCTCCCACTTGTAGTGACCCAGAAGGCTCAAAATAGCACCCTTCAAGGCTGGGCGCATCTGGATGACAAACTGCACATCTGCATCAGTGGGGAAGCTGGGTGTGACAAAAGATGTGTGCAGGGCCCCACAGAAGGAGGTCAGAGTGTTCATTGACATCTGGTCGTAGAATCCAAAGATGGCATACACCCCTCTTGAGAACTGGGAGCAGACTGCAATGAGAAAAAGAGAAATTTCAATAGCACCATGGTCCCTTGATATAACTTATAGGGTTGGAAATACAATGTACAGTTAGGCTTTGGCTCTAAATGACATGCCTCAAAAGAAAACCAAGACCTCTGAAATCTCTACAAGCCCTTAAAAGCCCAGTTGCACAGCAAAAGAAGAGTAAGGAAGGGAAGAATTTATTTGATACAGTTGCATATTCTTTCTCTTGTTTTTGTTTGAGAGAAAGAGAAAGAAAGAAACATCGATCAGTTGTCTCCCTTACATGCCCTGACCAAGGATCAAAACTGTACCTAGGTATGTGCCCTGACTGGGAATTGAACCCACAACCCTTTGGTGCACGGGACACTCCAACCAGCTGAGCCACCCGGCCAGGGCATAGTTGCATATTCTTTATATCTACCATGAACAGGAAACTAAGAAAATGTGGGGAGGAAAGAGGTGAAGTTTGTTTTACCCTCTTTCAGCAACCCTCCCAGCTAACCTCCAAGAAACTTGGTGCTCTCATACTTCCACCATAGCTGCCTAGGGACCTCATAGTGTACCCACACCCCATTAAGGTACAACTGTCTTGTGTCTTACCCCTTTGTTGCATTTTCTACTACGCAACAATAATGGCTGATGATTTAGTCAAACCAACTGCTAACGTGTCTGCTATGAAATGGCTTGATCCTCTTCAGTCACATAATGATTTAATCATAGTTATTTTATGACTAATACCCTTAATGTAGGCTACTAATAAAGAGGATTTCAGATTCTGAGCAGGTCATTGGGAAGATTGACCTTCCAGTGCCCAGTTAGTCACATTAGGTAGGAGGGCCTATTCTGCCCATGTGTAATTGGCAAAGTGCTATCTTGATTCTTTTGCATTTATCTTCTAGATCTATTAACCCAAAGATAGAACTTTCATGTCTTCTTCATAATTGTGGTCAGCTTTACTTCATTTCAAAGTGTGTAACACCACCATCTTTTCCCTTTTCTGGCCCAGATGAGCTTAAAAAATGTGAACCAATTTCAATATTAGCCTAAGTAGAACATAATTAGCAAATCAAATCAACTACAACAACACCGTGTGGTGCATTCCCAAACCAAGTGGAAATGATCTTTAGATTATCTGCACTACTGCTTCCTTCCATTCATGCGAAGCAGACAGGACAGGCAGCTGATAATGTGGTGTGATTTAAGGGGTTCTGCATGGTCTCTCTTATCAGCTAAGAAGCCACTGCGAAGCTTACTTCTTCACGTTTAGGTGTTGAAAAAGTCTGTGGCTTGGGAGGGGGATTAAGTATAATCTTTTTTAGCCATTAGCATGTTAAGATGAAATAATGTCTGATTAGATGCTAGGATGAGTGGTAAAGAGATAAGTAAATTTTGAGGGGATGGGTGAGTCAGAGAAGAGAATATGAAGGGTCTGAAGTCCTCCCTGAGAGGCAAAATAGCGAAGCCATTGGGCACCAAAATAAGGAAGGCATTGAAAGTAGGACAAAAGCAAATGGAAAACCAATTTAATTCATTTCTTGACTGCTTGTGAAAATCAGAGAGTTCTTAGTATCTGTGGTATATTGCTTTCCATGCATTCCACTTAAACCTATATTGATTAGGAATGCTCTCTTTTATCAACCAAACTCATTAGCCATTGGCTTGAGGGTAGCATTTCAAATGTGATGATCAGTAACTGAAGTATCTCCTTCAGGAAAGATAATAATCTCTAACTTGAGGAATTCTAGGTGACCCCTCAAACATATGCACAAAAAATCATTATATTAAAAGGAGAAAACCAACTGGAAAATGAATCTGGGGCCCCTCAAGATAAAGGGCTAAAGGTAGTATTCAAAACCAAAAAGAAAGTGGGTAGATGCCACTTTGCCTTGATCATCACCAAAAGAGACACTAAGGAAAGTCCCATTCCCAAATTAATCCTATAAATGGAGAGTTTTGCAGTGCTGGGTCAAATCTTGACAAGAGCACATAATGTTCTGTATAAAATTGACAATTAAAACAGCTATGAGTGCTTAGAAGGAACCAGATACTGTGCTAAGTACTATACAAATATCTCATTTGATATTCCCAACAACCTCATGAGGTATTGCTATTATTTCTATTTGACAGATAAGAATTCTGAGACAAAAATGTTCTATCTCTTGTGTGGAGTCCAGGATTTGAACATGAGTCTGCCCAACTAAACTCACACTTCCTGGGTCCCAAAACCAACAATGAATTACATTAAAGAGTAATTATTGGCCCAAATGAGATAGGGTTTTCATGTTTAGCAAATAAAAATACAAAATGTCCAATTAAATTTGATTTTCAGATACATAAATTATTTTTAGTATAAGTAAACCTCAAATCATACATATACTAAAAATTTATTTGTTCATTTAAAATTCAAATTTAACTGAGGATCCTGAACTATATCTGGCAACCCCAGAAAGAACCTATCCTTATTACTGGTCATGGGACTGGAAGACTGGAACAATCATGACCCTTCACCCCAAATGATTCAGGAAGCAACTAGTAGTTCTTAGACTCATACCTACTAGCCAGCAGGGTCCAAGAGAAAGATGAAGACTCATGATCCCCATAAAAAATAGCCTCATGGGGAAGTGCAACATATATTCAACATGGAGAACTCTAACCTGACTAAATTATGAACAATAATTGAGAGGGAAATAAAGTTGGAGAGAGGAAAACCTATAGCTATGATCCACTTAGAATTTCAAAAAGCTCTTGATGCATTGGAAGAAAAAAAAAAAGTAAGGATGTTATGGTGGTAAGATACTGGTTAATAAAAAATTCTTGTATTGCTCTTATAATCATTGTTTTTGAACCTCAAGGGTATGGAATTAATTAATCATTACTAGCTCACATATGAACCTTTCATTTATTATTTATTACATTTATTTATCTATTTTTAAAATACAACAAACACTCATATATAGTTCAAGCAACCCAAGAACTATAACATTATTACTGATAACTTTTTTCTACCTATGTCTTCCTCCTCTATTCTTTCTCCCTGTTTTGATCCCTCCTTCCAAGGTAACTACTATACTGAATTTTGTATTTATCATTACCTTGGTCTTTTAAAAATATACAAACACACACCTAAACAATACAATGTTATTTTTGCTTGTTTTAAAACGTTGTTAGAAGGGAATCATATTGTATAGGTGAAACCCAGACTCCAGGAAGGAACACCCAGTGCAATCTTTAAGCCTGTGTATGATAAACAGAATGAGACAAAGGAAGAACTTATAAAAATGAGTAAGTGAACATGTGTGAAGAAATCCAGTGAAAATACAAAATTCCAAACTAAGCTTACAGCTTTGGTCATGGCCCAGGCAAGGGATTTAGGAATATTATAGATCAGCAGCAATCCTCAGGGAACACTAGGCTACTGTGGTGCAACAGGCAGACAGACACATGGCGGTGCACATCAACAAGAAGAGTGTTAGGAGAAAATCAGTAAATGTTGTATTCCCTTCATATAAAGCAGGTGCAGCTGCCCTGCAAATGTTATTGTGCATAGTTACCCTTGCTGTATACCTCAGAATATGCAGGGAATGTTAGTAGAAGGCCCAGTGGGGAAGACAGCTTCCATATGAGAACAGGGTTAATAGCCTCTGAGAGAAGCTGGAGGATAGGGGGCCTGTGAATGGCCTCTCGTAGTGGATCCCTGGGCTCCATTCCTGGCTGCAGAAAGTAAAGCTGAATGGAACACTGAGCTGACCTAAAGGAGAGTGTCTATGTTTTTAGATTCTTAGAATGTTTGAGCATAAGGAACTTAAAAGACTACTTTATTCAGTGGTTTTCAAGCATAGTTTTTAGTGTGAAATCCTTTCACAAATAAAATTTTATGTGGAAAAGTTCAATATAGAAGAGATCAAGTGGAGCTCTTCTGATTCAATAGAGTTCCACTGACACCTCCTTATCATAATGAAACTGTGACACAAAGGAGGAAGTGTCTTGCACAAGGTCATGTAATGAATTATGAACCAGTCACTTAGAAGTGCTTTATCAGCATCTCTACAGCATGCCTACTCCAGAGCTATCTAGGGCAGCATGGGTCAGGATTTGACTAGCATGAAAGTGACTTACCCTCCTAGCTCTCAGCATAGATGTATCCACCAGGGGTTTCCCATGACTCATCTGCTGGTTGCTTCCTTCACCTTCCCCAGCCCCAAATACCAATGAGATCAGGTGGCAGATTGGTGATTTTTTAGGACTCATGATTCTTTTGGGCAATGTCTGTTACCTTAATGTGAATCCTTAGTGAACCACACTTATTTCTTTATCTCAGAAGACTTGTCCTTGGTAAAATGATCCTGGAAGAAATAGTTATTTTGGCAATCTTATGAAGCCTCAAAGTGCAGATGAAAGGGCAACAGTTCATGGTTCTGCCAGTCTTAAGCTGCATGACTTTGTGCAAGTTACTTAACCTGTCTGAGCCTCAGTACAGGATAGTAATTATGTAAGAAGGTTCTGGAATTAGACCATATAGGTTGATATCCTGAATCCATCACTTATAAGGCAAGTTACTTAATATCTCTATGCTTCTGACCCAGTTTCTTCATCTGTAAAATTGGAATAATAATGCCTGTCTCAGCATTCGTTGTGAAAGTTAAAATGAGTTCATTCATGGGAAGCATCTAGAACAGTGCCTGGCACATAATAGATATTCAGTTAATGCTAGCTATTTATTCATGCAACAAACATGTATTGAGCATCTACTATGTGCCAGGCACTGTTATAGGTATTTTGAGATACAGGAGAGAAAAAAGATCCTGTCCTCTTGGAACTTATACACTAGTGAGGGGAAAAGAAAATAATAAATGTGATAAATAAAATATAAAGTATATCTTAAGTTGTAAATGTTGCTTTTGGTTATTGTCATAGGCAAGCAATAATGAAATGGTACATGGAAAATACTTAGCACAGTGCCTATCATACAACTTGGCAACTAAATAGTTCTTTCTGTGTTTCTTTCCTCTTGCCACCTCTCTTTAGCATACTTTGTTTTCTGTTAACCCCATCAGGTTACCCTCCCCACAGTAACCACTGCCCTGGACCTCACACTGAGTATCCAAGTAGCACTGCTTTTCTTCTCTTTCACCTTCCCTATACAGTTCTTCAATGCTCTTTCCTATTCTCATTCCTAGGTAATAATGGGTTAAGAAAGAAACCCTGCTAGTTTGGTTTGAGAATGTGCTGTTGTCCCCTGACTCTTACCCTCCCTAAGTAAGGCTTTCCTGCTACTAAAATACTGTCCCCATTTGGGGCCTCTGTACTTTCCCAGTATAAAATATCTTGTCTGCTTCCTAAGAGTGGCTGTCTCCCTCTCTTTCCTCTAGCAAAGCACCAAATTCTTCTCATAGAAGATGTCATTTCTGACTATACCCTGGATTCCTGGTAACACTAGGGTAGCTCTCTGGCAGCATTCCCTTCAATGGTGAGTGACAAGCAAGGCTGGAGCCAGCTGTCTCGCTTTTATTTATAGCCCCCAAGTCTGTAGGGTTGGGACAGGTATTGTTAATGTACAGTATGGCAGCTAATTACACCACCCATATTCCAAAAGGCATCATTACAAAAATGTCAAGCAACTTGATTACCCAAAAGATCAGAATAACAATATTGCATTTCATTTACAGAACACTTTTCATAGATTTTTTTTTTTTTTGAATCAGGAGAAAAAGGAAACTGAAGTCTCCTGCTGACTTAATGATCACATTTAAAGCAAGCAGGAAGAAGAAAAGTATAGCAATGAAGGAAAAACAGATATATCATAAGAAGTTTCTTCAGGTAATACCATAGTAGAGTGAATTCCAGGGGATCAAAGAAACTTAGAATGGGGAGGGTCCTTAAGAAATAATGTAGTCCAATGTTTTCTAAAGCTGTGGTATTGGTCCATAGTGAAGTTTTCAGTCTGGTGAAATATGTGTGTGTGTGTGAATGTGTGTTTGTATTGGGGTAAGGTTGACAACTTCTTTTTTAGAAAGGACAATCCTTTTCTCTATATAATTTCATTTTCTAGCATTGTATGTAGGGTCCTTTTTGTTCTGAAATGATGATGTTGATGGTAAATTTTATATCTATCTATCTATCTATCTATCATCTATCTATCTATCTATCATCTATCTATCTATCTATCATCTATCTATCTATCATCTATCTATATCTATCTATCTATCTATCATCTATCTATCTATCTATCTATCTATCTATCTATCTATCTATCTATCTATCTATCTATCTATCTATCTATCTATCATCTATCTATCTATCATCTATCATCTAATCTATCTATCTATCATCTATATCTATCTATCATCTATCTATCTATCTATCATCTATCTATCTATCTATCTATCTATCTATCTATCTATCTATCTATCTATCATCTATCTATCTATCTATCTATCTATCTATCTATCATCTATCTATCTATCATCTATCATCTAATCTATCTATCTATCATCTATATCTATCTATCATCTATCTATCTATCTATCATCTATCTATCTATCTATCTATCTATCTATCTATCTATCTATCTATCTATCTATCTATCATCTATCTATCTATCTATCTATCTATCATCTATCTATCTATCTATCATCTATCTATCTATCTATCATCTATCATCTATCTATCTATCATCTATCTATCTATCATCTATCATCTATCTATCTATCTATCTATCTATCTATCTATCTATCTATCTATCATCTATCTATCTATCATCTATCTATCATCTATCTATCATCTATCATCTATCTATCTATCTCTATCTATCTATCATCTATCATCTATCTATCTATCTATCTATCTATCTATCTATCTATCTATCATCTATCTATCTATCTATCTATCTATCTATCTATCTATCTATCTATCTATCTATCATCTATCTATCTATATCTATCATCTATCTATCTATCTATCATCTATCTATATCATCTATCTATCTATCATCTATCTATCTATCTATCATCATCTATCTATCTATATCTATCATCTATCTATCTATCTATCTATCTATCTATCTATCTATCATCTATCATCATCATCTATCATCTATCTATCTATCTATCTATCTATCTATCTATCTATCTATCTATCTATCATCTATCATCTATCTATCTATATCTATCTATCTATCTATCTATCTATCTATCTATCTATCTATCATCTATCTATCTATCTATCTATCTATCTATCATCTATCTATCATCTATCCATCTATCTATCATCTATCTATCATCTATCTATCTATATATAGATATATAGATATCAGTTCCAGACCATCCAATAAAGTGAGTCATAATGTTTTTTTTGCTGGTGGTCTTGCCTTCAATTTGTAAAACACACAACATCTATGAAGTGCAATATGTGCCTTCCAAAATATGTCCATGTCTTAATACCCCAAGTCTGTGAATAAGATTATATGGTAAATATAATTAAAATATAGTATCAGAGTGATGTGATATAAAGAAAACTTGACCAGCCAGTGTTAGCTTTGAAGGTAGAAGAGGATATGAGCTAAGGAAAGTGAGTGGCCTCTAGAAGTTGGGAAAGGCAAGAAAATGAATTCTCCTTCTATTAGAGATTTCAGACAGGAACATAGCCCTGCTGGCGCTTTGATTTTAACTCAGTGAGACCCCTTCCAGACTTCTGACCTACAGAACTGGAAGGTAATAAACTTGTGTTATTTTAAGACACTGAATTTGTGGTACTTTGTTAGAATAGTAAATAGAAAACTTATGTACTCAACATAGTAAAAACTTAAAGTTGGTAACTCTCTAAATCAATCTACATTCCACAAACCTTTTATTCTTACTCATCTGAGAGGTCCAAAAATTTGGACACTAATGATCTAGTCCAACTTCTCATTCAGCACAGGAACCACCTCTTGTGAGGTCATATTACCTCTCCTTGAATACTTCCAGTGACAAGGGAGCTCAATACTGACAAGCAGCCCTGCCCTTGCAAGGAAGCTCTGATGGTTAGGGAGCTCTTTCTTAAATTAAACCTAACTTTACCTATTGGGACTCTTGAGTGCCACATGATACATCAAATTCCAATTCCACATGACCTTAACTTAGTTTTATAGGAAACTTAAAAATACAATTGATGTATTCAGGAAATACATAGTGGCTATTAGCAATTCAGGTTTGTGCCTTTAGTGTCTCCACTCTGCCTTCTATCAGGCTAAAATTCTGCTAAAAGATTCCACTGACCCCTAAATCTCTACCACCTCCATAAACTATCATTCTAACTCCTTCTTTTCCACCATCACTAATGATGGGATAATGAGGACCTTGCAGCCCTCTGCATCTGCAACCTAGTTTCTGCTCCCATTACTCTACTGAACCTGGTCTCTCAGATTTGATGATGACCTACTCACTGCCAAGTCCAACTCTATTCAGTGACATCATTCAATTCAACTGCTGAGCAGCATTTGATATTGTTAGCCAAATCCTCCCCCTTTAAACTCTCCTCTCCTGTTTTAAGACCACTAAACCCTGTTTGTTCTATCTCTGTAACTGCTCCTTTTCAGTTTCTTCTTGGTTTACTCCTTTGATATGTGCCTAGAGATTTTGCCCTTGGCCTTCTTTTCTTCTTACTGTTTTTCCCCATTCAACAAATACTTATGGAGCTCCTGGTATGTGCCAAGCAGGATGAATTTCATGTAGAAACCTCTAGCTTCAGACACACTCCTGAGTTCCAGATCCACCTTCCTTAACTGCTTATAAAACAGCCTCACCTGGAAGCCTTCATAGCATCACACACTCAGCATATTATTTCTCCACTCCCATCCCCCACCTGTGGATTTGCTCCTCTTGTCCCTGTTTTTTCCTAATGCAACACTCTTCTTCTGGTCACCAAAGCTAGAGTCTTAAGGATCATCTCTGCCTTCTCTCTCTGCCTCATTCCCCTATATCACTCTTTTTAGATGCTTCATCAATTCGACCTCTATAGCATATGGGGTATCTATATCTTGTTCATCTTCAGTTCAGGTTCTCATTCCTTCTCTGTTAGACTATGAGAGTAGTCTCCTAACTGCTCACTTGCTTCCAATCTTTTCCGTAATCTACTGTCGACACTGCTATCTGATTATTCTTCCTCCTTTCTGTTCCAAATGTCTGATCAAAATCTACCCATCTCAAATCTCATTTCTGCAAGAATCTGCTCTGTGTATGAGATGTTAATGGACTAATAAATGAATCTTTGTAAGTGAGTCAGCTCAGGGTTTCTCAACCTCCACAGACACTAGTGACATTTTTAGCTGGATAATTCTTTGTTGTGAAAGACTGTCCTGTGCATCATAGGATGCTTAGCAACATCCCTGGACTCGACCCATTAGATGCCAGTAGTATCACCATATTCCTTAGTTGTGAAGCCCCAAATGCCTCAAACATTGCCAAATATCCCTTGTGGGGCAATATCACTCACTGTTCCCTTTCCCTCCTTGCCCCTCATTTGAGAACTACAGGGTTACCTTATGACTTCCTCTCCACAGAGAACAAGGCCTTAACCTTATAGAAATGCATACATATCTAGAAGATCCCAAAGAAGTTATCTTAGTGTAGGAAACTTAGGAGGGTTGAATATCTTGGATTATTCAAAGCCCACTATACAAGCAGATACCTCCCTGGCTTTGCCCTTAAATTGGTTATTTGTGTTTAACCTGGGGATATAGCAAGGGGAGAATTATATAGAGAATGGAAGTGGCAGGGCGGGTATGGGGTAGTAGCCAGTTCATGCCTTCCGTGGGTTCATATAAATCATCCTCCCCATCCCCCTGAACACACTTTGGTCTTGAGTTCCAGTAACCACAGTGAATGCTTATATGTACCAGAGTCAGAATAAGGTGTAAGCCCCATACTCCAGCTGATGACTCCATGGTTTAATTACCATCTTTGGGTTAATTCCCTTGAACATTTTGTTCAGCTCTCAGGAGTACACTGCCTTCCAACAATCTAACTAGTTATTTTTGCAATTACATGGCATGTATCTAAATGCTGGCAAAGAAAACACTCATTATCAACATTCAATCCTACTTCAATATAACGACTTGCAAATGCAGGCTTCAACATATGAGCACATATATTTTGGAAAAATCATTTTGCAACTGTAAGTGCAAACCACTCTTCCATAGAACTGTCAGAAATGGCAGGAGAGGTGCTATGATGGGTTGGGGTAATGGTGTACTTGTTAGGCTCTTTTATATCAAGACAATATGGTTAAGTATCAGAGCCCAAGAATTTAAAGTTTTTTGCTTATTCATTAATTAATACATTAATTCATCAAATAAAATTTTGAGTTCCTACTGTGTGACAAACACTGTCTAGGTGCTAGGATACAGCAGTGAGCAAAACAGATAGGATCCCTGTTGTCATGTTGCTTACAGTCTAATATTGGCAACAAATATTAATAAAATAAGCATACCAATGTGTGATTACAATGTGTAACTACCATGTCTTCCCCTGAGGGAGGATAACATTTGAAGCACTGAAAGAGGACTAGCCTGGCTGGAGTGTGACCAGTAAGGAGGAGGGTGCTTGATGAATTTGGTAAGAGGCAAGGACCCAACCATGGAGAACCTTGTAGGACACTGGTAAGGAATTTAGATTTTATTCTAAGGACCATGGGAAGAAATCTTGGAAGAAATTTTGTTATGGGTATTCCATGTGCTGATTCATATTTTGAAAAAATTTACCTGTACACTAATCTCCATGGCTTATTTATTTTATAACTGGAGGTTTGTACTTCTTATTCTCAAAACCCTTGCCAATTATCACTTTGTTCTCGGATTCTATGAGTCTGTCTTTGTTTTGTTTTGTTTGTTCATTTGTTTTTGTGTTTTTTTTTTTTTAGATTCCACATATAAGTGAAATCATATGGTATTTCTCTTTCTCTGTCAGACTTATTCACTTAGTATAATACCCTCTAGGTCTATCCATGTTGTCACAAATGTCAAGATTTCATTCTTTTTATGGCTGAATAATATTCCATTGTATATATGTACCACATCTTCTTGATCCAATCGTCTATCGATGGACACTTTACTTCTCTCCTGGTCTCATCATCTCTAACCATGTATCTTTACTCTTTATCATTGTGTTTTATGGGGAAGAAGTAAAAAGAAAGAGGATGCTGAGGGGAGACAGAGGAGTGCTTTCTGGTAAAGAATGAAGCACCAGAAGAATCTGGAAACTATTCCTTTCTACCCTCTAGTTCAAGCAGTATGTCATTACCTAAGCTCAAAAAACTGATTCATTGCCCTTTGTTGTCAGGAAGCAAATGGCCTACCTACTTTACAAGTAGAATAATTGATTTCTGATAAGCTCCTGGGATCCATGGTCCTCATCGTCCCTGCTTACTAGTAGACTTCAAAGAAATTGTAAGCAACCTTATAAAATTTCCCCAGTGCATTCCTGATGGGAAGCAACTCTTGAAAAACCACCTTCCTAATACCCTGGATTGGTAGTTATACAACAGTTCACCTTATTGCTGCATTAAAATTCAATACCACCTCAGTTCCCTCAAATATGTTCCAAAAGCCTAAAGAGCAAATAACCCATTTTTCCTCTAGGAAAAAAAGCAAGCTTTTCTAACCTGAATTCAACTGGTTGGATTTTTGAAAGTAAATTCCCACCCTTGGTTTGGGAAGCCATTCTGAGTCAGTGCAGGACTTTATGTCAAAGAAGTTCAATCAAAGGTGTTTGTCTTGTCAAGCATAGGGGTTACATTCAGGTAAACCTTAGTGGCTCTTGCAGGACATTGCAGGGTCCAGCGACACTCTATTTTAAAGGTACTTTGATTGGGAATGACAGGTACTCTAGCTTGAATCTGAGAACAAAACTTTCTGAAACAAACTCCCACAAGTCCCCTATACCTTTCTCCTAAAACAGAAGGACGTCACTTGGAAGAGAGGAATTTCAGGTCTTGGGGCTAATTTAGAAAAAGACCCAGCTTTTTAACAAGGGCACTGATGAGAGATAGACACTCCCTTTAAATGTATTTCTCATGTTTAGTGACTTTCTAAACCTATGTTGTTGTATCTGGTAGCCACTAGCCATATGTGGCTATTTGAGTTAAAATTATTTGAAATGAAATAAAAGTAAAGATTCTGTTTCTCAGTTACACTATCCACATTTCAAGTGCTCCATAGCCACATGTATTGGACTGTGCAACATGGTACATTTCCATCATCACAGTGTTGGCCTAGTAGGTCCTATTAAAGTTGCCTCCTGTGCCTACCCACCTAAATGTTTTAGATTCTAATTCAACCAGCATTTATTCAGTACTCACTCTGTTCTAGACATTGTACTAGCAACTCTCATACCTTGGGGTTGGGGTCACTGTATAATGATTAATGGAAATTGCCAATGTGTAGGCAGAGTAGCTAGATGCCTTGTAGTGTGGTTTGATGGCTCCTAGAAAGCATTCCTGTCTTCAGTTTTCTTCTCCATTGACTACTACAAGGTTTGAAACACTTACCTCTACAGGCTAGGATGGTGACATTCCTTGTTAAATGACAAATGTGGCCTGGAAGGGGAATATGCAGTCACTATTACTCATGACTACTTCAGTATTAACTGGTTTGTTAGATTAATTCTGAGAACTAGGCACTGGGGGAATATGACACAGATTAGATAAATTTTGAGGGCTTGTAGTAGGAGTCAAGAAATATCTGAGTCTTTCATTATCTCTTACAAGAGTGACTCTCTGTTTGAGGGCACTACAGAATGGGGGCCTTCTGCCATCTGAAGGCAGTGCTAGGTGCTATTAGGGCAGAGACGGGGGGGGGCAACAACAAACCCTGTCAACACTGCTATTTGCCAAAAGTGGATTCTGATCTGCACTGTGTTTTGATCAAACCTGAATGTTCATGTTCAAACAGGCTTTAAGTTATGTGTGTCAGTTCAGCAGATATTTTTATTAAACACTTATTGAACAGTATCTAGTACTGTGCCAGATGTTGGAGAGGTAGAATTCTACTCTTAAGTTCCCTTTCTTTTTTAATTTACAGTGAAAAAGTTTTATATTTAGAATTAGCCAGCTGGACTCAGTTTAGATGATCCCAATTTTGTTGGCAACATCCAATGCTTCATAGTTGGGAGCCAGTGGAACATATGCCTTCTTTTCTCCATCAGGCCTGATGAGGGTGTTGACCTTGACCACGTCAATGCCACAGAGCTTTTTCACAGCCTGTTTGATCTGGTGCTTGTTGGCTTTGACATCCACAGTGAACACAGGTGTATTACTGTCTTCTATCTTCTCATGGTTGACTTGGTGGTCAGGGGGAACGTGATGATGACACAGTGGTCAAGCTTGTTTCTCCTGGGGGTGCTTTCCCAGGATATTTAAGCTGCCTTTGGAGCCTCAGTGTCTTCCACCGTCAGAAGATGGGTGACTTGCAGATCTTCTTTTGTGTGGCTGTGGACACCTTTCAGCTCTGCTTTCTTTGCCTTCAAAGTCTTTTCTTTGGCTTCAGTTTAGGGAGGGGCAGAGGCTTCTTTGCTTTCAGTGCCATTTTCCTGAAGAGGCTAAGTTTCCTTTCGTATGACCTCTTACTGGGGCATTCATAGCTGGCCCAGAGCCAGCAAGACCTCACCTTTCTTCCCCACTTTTCTCTTCTCCTTGTGTATTACCTAATACCCACCTTCACCACGCTTATCCTAGTCCCCATTTTTTCAACATCACTTTTCACTTGTTCCAGGTCAGTCTATAACTGAGAAGAGAGAAAGGGAAGGATAAGGGAAAACTAATTGTCCTTCCCTTTCCCTATAGTAGTGTTTTGCAAATTTCAGGCCACAACCCACTAGTGGGTTATAAAATCAATGTAGTAGTCATGACCTAGCCTTTAAAAAAATAAATGAAATAAAATAGAAAAACGTTAAAATGTATCCATATAATAAGTAAATATAGTTTCATAAAACTTGAATTAATTATCAAATATATGCATGTGTGTTGTGAGTCGTTAAATAAAATGTATTTTTTACCACACTACACCATTGTAGCTCCATGCCCTGTCCCAAGCTTAGCACTAATTTGGTCTACAACCATTCTGCCCTCACTGTTTATCTCCTCCTGCAGAAGTCCTGCCTTATTCCTTTTCTTGTTTTCCCAATCCATCCCTTCTTCCTAGACCTTCCTAGCCTCCATCTGAATCACCCTCCCTACATGCAGCTGGTGTCCCATTGAATTGCCACCTGGGAATGGGAACTGGAGGAATCTCTGTTCCCACTATCTGATATGGGAGTGATTAGGGAATATGTGTTACTGAACTTTCGAGTTTGGCTGTGAATGCATCTTCCCATGGAAGCATGAGCATTTTATGGGATTAGGTTCAGTGTTGTACAGCCCTTCAGTTTCAGTCTGGAATCTATGTGCTTTAATGGACAGCTCTGGTACCCAGGCCACCTATATGCCAGCCAGATTACATGTCTTCTTTTAGAACTCAATCCTCTTGCATTCTGAAAAACCAGTGGTGCAAAGTGTGATTCCCATAGATTCCTACTTTAATGCCTTGCAACAACACAAAACAGCTGAGTCCTCTTCCATGGACCTTGCAGATTATCCTTTAGTGGTTTGAAAGTAAGACTGTGTCTCCCAAAGTACTTAACTTGCTCCACAGGGAAGAATCTGACTAAAAATAGGTAGAAGTAGCTAGAATTAAGTAAACACATGTAACTCATAGAATGAATTTTTAGCTGTAGATAAAGTAGCCTCCTCTAGCACTTTGCTGCTCAGTCATATATTAAACTTGTAACTTTTATGTGGTGCCAATGAATACATCTGACCACATCAGAGTTGTCTGCTTCAAGAGGAAGAGAAATTAGGCCTCTAATTCTCTTTGTGCAATGACATGCAAAATTAAAGTCTTCATATTTTCAGATAACAATGGCATTGCCTGAGAGAAGCTGCATATTTAGTCATAAAAACAAAAACAAAACAACCCACTCTAGTAAGTCCTCAGAGGTTGGCCAAGGACATGTGAGTGAGGTAATTGAGCACACATTCTGTCTTATTTTAGGTATTGGGACCCAGTGACTGGGCCCTCGGCTCCCTGTTATCTGTCAGATATAGTCTAAACCCTTCAGCCTGAAAGTCACATTAGAAAAACATTGTGTACAGAGCTGTACATAGTAAGTGCTCCATAAATAGTGCATATTTGTTTTGTACCCCATGGTCCTCCATCATTAGGGCTTATGATCTATCTATCCAATATTGTCTCCTGCAATTCTCCAGTGGGAAGTTTCTGCCTCAGCCTAGTTGGTCTTTCTATGCTTGACATACTTCTTACTAATTCCTACTGCTGAGCATGTGTCCATACATTTTCCCTACCCTGGAATGCCATTTCCCAAATCTCTGCCATTCCAGTTCTTGCCTACTTTTCAAAAGTACCTGAAGCTGCTTCCTGCATGGAGCTTTTGGTGCCCATTTCATCCCTAAAGAGACCTGTTCTTTCTCTGAGAGCCAGCAACATTTGGGCCCAGCCCCCATTTTGACATTTTATCATAGTGTGCCTCAACCAAGCTGTGGACCACTTGCCTCTTGAATGTGAATGTGAACTTCTACCTATGTCTGAGAAGCTTTTGTAGAGCCAGGGAACACACAACACATGTTCTATTAGTTCTGTGTCAGGCTCAGTATATGGTTCATAGTGTAAGCCTTTAATGAGGTGATGATATAAATTGGTACTGGATAGCAGAACTTTCCAGTTCTGTTTCCTATGTCATTGCTGACTCAATCTGTGACATTTACTTTACCTTTTCCTGAGCTCTCACTTCTCTCCAGCATACTGGCAAGGGCAATATTTATATACCCTAAAGAGATGTTTTGCGGATTAGCCATAATGAGTATAACACATGTAAAAATATGAAGATCTGTAGAAACCCTATTATTATAGAAATAATAATAATTACAGCTGCACTGGGTTAAATGCTCCAGAAGCCATATAGAAGATGCCTTATCTGGGGCAAAAGCAGCCAACTGTGCCAGCAATTAGTCAATTATGAGTATTTAATTTTATATTATTGTTCGTGATTTTTGTTTCTGTGCACAATTGGGGCCTAGTTGCCTCTTTTGCCTTTTTTTTATTGTTCCAAATATTACAGATGTCCTTTTGTCTTCCCACTGACCCCTTTCACCCCACCCCCACCCCCCTCCCCAGTCATCACCTTTGTCTTTTAAATGAAACCTCTGATGAAGTTGGTTAGAGATCAATCTTTATGGGGCCTAGGATCCCCAAAGCCATGCTACAGATCCAGTGACTCTATGACTATGTTTTGCTACCCTTCACCGTTGAAGCTCCTACTTTGGCCAATGTTCCTTCCCATATTGTTTTTCATCTGTCCCTAAGGAGTCTCAGCTCCAGAATGGTGAAGGTGGTACTGAATACAAGTGTCGGCCAGACAGTAATGTCATTTGAGGGCACACCAAATGCAGAGTACTGGGAGAGACACAGAGGAAAAAAAACATATTCCTTTTAACTGTGAAAGAGACTTTTGGTTTGTAAAAGGCTTGAAGAAACTAGGAGAGGCCCTTAGAAAAATGAAAGAACCTTCCTCTCTGGAAAAGAAATGCACGTAATTCACTCAGGACGTATTCTTTGGGACTCATTCTGTGTCCCTATCCTTTTCCTTATTTACCTTGACCACCTGAATCATTCTACACAATGAATCTCTATGAAGTATTCTGAGATTTTTAAGTCAAAATTCTTTTGTGAATAATTAATAATTTCTCTGAGTAGAGCATATGAATATATTTGATGCAAAAAATAATTGAATAACACTTTTTCTTCTTTTTCATCTACCCAGCTAATACAGAAAAGTATTATCAATGTGCCATCACTCATTAAACAAATATTTATGTGTCTGGCCATCAAAATTAGAAATCAGGAGGAAGATTTTTTAAAAATTTACTGCACTTCATGTTCATCTGTTAGCAGGCACCAACTCTCTGGAGGTTGGATTGCTGTATGCTTATGTATTGTGAGAGTTTTGTTGTGCTCTTTCTCTGAAGATCTCAGCTTTGGAAGGATTACAGGGAATATAGTTTAAAAGACAATTTGAGTGCCACAAAACATCCTTTTCATGAGTACTGCTTTTGCTTTCAAAAAAAGTTTTGTGAATTTCTCTTTGGTGGAGAGTCACCCACTTTCTGGCCCTGCCCTGCTCCATTCTCTCCTCTGGGTCCACCCTAAAGCCAAGTAGCCTATGCTTTTGAGGAGCTATGGAGCCAGTTGATGACCCTCCACTTTCAGGAGCAGAAGTGACTGCTCTGGGATCTGCTACACAATGAGGAGTTTTTATTTGGAACTGCATTATTTTTTTATATTGTTTTTTCTACACTGTTCAGAATTTTTAATTTTTCTACTTTGGCTTTTCCCTTTTTTAATTTTATTTTTTATTGCTTCAGATTTCTGATTATGTATTCAACACAGTGTGCCATTTTAATTTTATTGGCCCATTTAAAGGGCAAATAAACCTTTGTTTTTATAAGGAGAAGGTAAAGGACCAATTATCCTCGCCCTCAATGCATATTTGCTAATTTGAGTTTACAATCCAGTTATGCATCTTAGGAAAGATTTTGCCATTTGCACCCTCTTACCCTATTTCCTGGTGTATTGTTGCTATGACATAACACATTTGCCAGTGAACACTTTAGCTCTTAATGAACAGAGTAATTATTTTATTACCTGCCATTGCCTTATTTATGCTCTGAGATCCTATTAGGAGTGGACCAAGCACTGAGGGGAATACTCCATTCTCCTGAATTGAAGGCTTTCCTGATCCCAATATGTTGCCACAATGTATGTAATGATCAGATACATGTTGTAATTGGATTGTCACCCAATCAGTTTCAGGGAGAAGGGATGGCACTGCTTAATGCTTGCTTGGAATGTAATTTTCTCTAAGAAGCTTGCCCTGAGCTGGGCCATGCCGCAGATTGTTACTGCCTCTACATATCACTTTGCCACTCTAGTTATAATAATACCATCAGTATTCCAGAGTCAGAAACATTTGTGGATTGGATTCTAGGAGAAAAAGTACAGGCATACTTCATTTTATTACACTTTGCTTCATTGTGCTTCACAAATGTTATGTTTTTGACAAGCTGAAGGCAAGACTCTCCACCAGCAAAAAGATTATAATTTGCTTTGTTGCCATACTCACTTTATTACAGTGGTCTGGAACCAAACCCACAATATCTTCGAGGTATGACTATACAAATTCTTTTGAATAGAGGCCTTGGGGAGTAGCAAGAGGACTAGGAATGTGACATGGGGAAGACTCTGTTGCTGTTTGTGAAAGCGATGGACTCAGACGGTGAGAGAAGTCAGGAACTTGAAATTCCCTACCCTGCTGAGGCCAGACTCACAGGCCAGTTTGTAAGGGGATCAGTTGGACTTCCACCACTGTACAGACCTCTGGCACCCAGGTGGTAGCACCTGTAAGAGTGATTGGTCATAAAATGCTGGGACAACAGCATCATTTTCATCTACAAGGATAACACTATTTTTCTGAAGCCCCATGGTATTACTCATGAAAATGGAAGGAAGCAAGAAAAAAATGAGTGGAATATTTCTGGCTATAAAAGAGGAGCTGTTATTTTCCTAATTTTAGTGGAGTCTTTCCTTTCAGAAAAGAAAAGCATGAAAAAGGTAAGTATGTAGGAATTATTCATAGGAGTGTTTCTAGCTTCTATCAACAAACTAACAGCTTTATATAGCTAATACTTCTCAAATACTTACTATTCATGGCTACAACCTCTGATCATCAAATTCCCTGGCAGAAGACATCCTGTTCATTCTTTCATTTCTAGATCTTAAGCATAAAAAGACTTATAGATAAAGGCAGAAATAGTAGGAATGGCTCTTCTAAAGAGGCAAGAAATCATTGAATTCTGCATATTTGGTAAATGCAAGCAGATTCCTTAGTAATTGGAAGGTTCAGCAAATTCTCAATGCAGGACTTTAGCAAGGGGAAGTAAGCCATTAGGGGTGCAATAGTAGGAAATCTGGGATACTTGTGTGTTAGTCATGAAGGCTTACAAGCTAGAAGAGACCTAGGAGATAAACAAGAAATTGAGTCTCAGAGAAGGCAAGCGATTTTTCATGAGATTCCCATTTCACAGATAAAAAGATTTGAAGCTCAGAGAAGTAACATAACTTGACCAACATCACGCAGTAGCAAATGTCAGAACTAGGATGTGAACACAGAACTATCTGAAATGCTCCAATGGTGACCAAGCAGGGCCTGGGCATCTGGAAGGCTGTTCAGTTAGGTGTGTTGCTAAGCTTAAGTATTATGTCAAGAATATTACAAAACTTGGGAGGCCTGAGAATGGCAGTGAAGATGAGCAGTTAGAAGCACACTGTTGTTTCCAGAAAACAGATTATAAGGACTTAAATGAAAGTTAGAGACATTGGAGGCAGAGTGTTTAGTGTGTAAGTAGAATCTAGAAGAAGACTGCTTTGGTTGGACTCCAACTCCACCAAATATTTACTGAGCACTTACTCTGTGACAATCACTATTCTCGATGCTGGGGATATGGCAGTGAGCAAGGCAGACACAAATCCCTGCCCTCATGTTGCTTATATTTTTGTGGGGGAAGATTTATTGTCTGTGTGACCTTGGCCAAATTGTTCAGCTTCTCAGAGGCTTAGCTTGCTTAGCTACAAAAATGGCAAGAATGGAGTCCAGGTCAAAGAGCTGCTGTGAGGATTAAATGATGTAAGGCATATAAAACATATAGTGCCTAAAAGAGTAGCTTTTATTATTACCATGCTGCATGTGACTGATCACATTTTTATATTAGCAGTTTTTATTTTATTTCTCATTTTTTAAATTTATTTTTATTGTTGAAAATATTACAGATATCCCTCTTTCCCCCCCATTGATCCCCTCCAACCCGCATCCACCCCCTTCTTCCCCCCAGGCCTTTACTACACTATTGTCTATGTCCACGGGTTATGCATATATGCATATAAATTCTTTGATTAATTTCTCCCTACCCACTCCCCCACCCTCACTTTCCCACTGAGATTCATCAGTCTGTTCCATGCTTCTTTGTCTCTGGATCTATTTTATTCCTCAGTCTATTTTGTTTATTAGATTCCACATATGAGTGAGATCATATAAAACTGAATCAGAAAGAATCAGAAAACCTGAATAGGCTAATAACAACTGATGAAATCAGAGCAGTAAAAAACAACAAACCTCCCAGCAAACAAAAGCCCTTGTCCGGATGGCTTCACAGAGGAGCTTCCTAATTCTTTAAGTTGTAGGGTTAGATAGTTTACTAAAATTGTTTCTTGCTTTTTGAGGTAGGCCTATAGTGCTATGAACTTCCCTTTTAAGACTGCTTTCACTGTGTCCCATAGATTTTGGGTTGTTGTGTGTTCATTTTCATTTGTTTCCAGGAAATTTTTGATTTATTTCTTGATCTTATTGGTAGCCCATTCATTGTTTAATAACATGCTATTTAGCCTCCATGTGTTTGAATGTTTCTGAGTGTTTTTACTGTTGATTTCTAATTTCATGCCATTGTTATCTGAGCTGCTTGATATGATTTCAATGTTCTTGAACTTGTAGAGACTTGTTTTGTGCCCTAAAATGTGATGTGGTCTGTCTTTCAGAATGACCCATGTGCACTTGAGAGGAATGTATATTCTGAAGCTTTGGGGTGAAATGTTCTGTAAATATCAATTAAATCCATCTGATCTACTGTGCCATTTAGTCACTGTTTCTGTATTGACTTTTTGTCTGGAAGAGCTATCCAGTGAAGTCAGTGGGGTGTGAAAGTCCACAACTATGACTGTATTGCTGTTAATCTCTTCCTTAAAGTCCTTAAGGTTATTATTGATAGGCCCTTATTTATTGCCATTTTAATTCTTTATGCCTATGTTTCTCTCTCTATTTCTACTTCTAATTACACCAGTCCCTTTAACATTTCCTGAAATGCTGGCTTGGTGGTGATAAACTCATTTAGCCACCCCCCTCTTTTTTTAAATCTGGGAAACTCTTTAATTCACCATCTATTTTGAGTGATAGCCTTGCTGGATAGAGTAGTCTTGGTTTCAGATCTTTGTTTTGCATTATCTTCAATACTTCATTTCGTTCCCTTCTGGCCTGAAGAGTTTCTGATGAGAAGTCAGCTGACAGCCTTATGGGAACTCCTTTGTAGGTAACAGATTGCTTTTCTCTTGCTGCCTTTAAGAGAGTCTCTTTTTCTTGAATTTCTGGCATTTTAATTATGATGTGTCTGGGCATGGGCCTCTTTGGGTTCTTCTTGCTTGGGACTCTCTGTGCCTCCTGAAGTTGTGTGACTTTTTCCTTCACCAGGTTAGGGAAGTTTTCTGCCATTATTTCTTCAAACAGGTTCTCTAACTCTTGCTTACTTTTCACCTCTTCTGGCACTCCCATGATGTGAATATTGTTATTTTTCATGTTGTTGCACAGCTCCCTTAAACTGTCCTCCTGTTTTTTAATTGTTTTTCTTTTTGGATCTCTGATTGAATGATTTTTTTCTACCCTGTCTTCTAATTTGCTGATTTAATCCTCAGCTTCCTCTAATCTGCTGTTTATTCCTTCAATGTATTCTTTATTTCAGTGATGTCATTCTTCATTTCTAACTGGTCATTTTTCATAGTTTCTATATCTTTCTTCATGTTGTTGAGCATTCTTACAATCAGTATTCTAAACTCTATATCTGATAGATTGCTTATCTCTGTTTCATTTAGCTCTTTTTCTGGAGACTTCTCTTGTTCTTTCATTTGGGGCTTGTTTTTGTCTCCCCATTTTGGTTGCCAGTTTGGGTTTGTTTTTAAGTGTTAGATAGATCTTCTAAGACTCTCAGTCTTTTTGGAAGATATCTGGGGCAGGCCTATGTCAGATGCTGTTTGTGACTGGCCTTGAGTACCCTGTTTGGAGGTATCAACAACCCACGGCTTGAGGTCTCCTCTATTGGGGCTGGATGCATTTAGGCAGGACCAAGATGCGCACCAAAGTCTGCTTTTCCAAGGCCCAGGTCCAGAAGCAGATCAGGCAAAGACTCAAAGCACTCTGAGGTCTGCCTTTGCCTGCAGGCTGATTAATCTGATTCTCTTAATGAGCCTCAGGCTGTAGAAACTCCTCTGGGTAAGGTGAGAAGTTTTTCAGCAGAGTGGGTCAATTGCTTCCCCCTCAAGCCAAAGGTGCTTAGAAGGTAGATGTTTGCCTGTGAAAGATGTCCTCTGCAGTATGGGGGAATAACTAGGCATAGGAATTCAGAGGGGTGCCCTCTGAGTTGTGTTTCCAGAGCCCACAACCCTAGATTCTCCTCACACAGCTCCAGTCCAGTCTGCCCTCCCTCTGCTGGAGCACAGGTGAGTGGCTGCACATGAAACTTTATGCATTGACTCTTTAAAAGGGTGCCTGCATTTCCAGCCATTTCTCCCTGGCAGACAGAAACCCAGCTGCTTTTCACAGCCAGACGTTATGTGGGCACCTTTCTTAGTTCTGATGCTCTTGGCTGGGAAGCCCAGCCTGAGGTTTAGGCCCCAGAGTCCTCAGTGGGAACCCCTCACAGCTGAGATATCCCTCTGGACCTTTAGCTGCTGCCTGTGGGAACCCAGCCAGCCCTTTCGCACCTCCACACTTCCTCCCAGTGTCTATGTGGTCTCCACTTTTCCTCCTTGGTTAAAATGCTCTCTAGCTCGTCTTCAGTTGTAGTTGATTATTCAGGTTGGTTTTTCTGTGTTTTAGTTGCAATACCAGTTTGGTCCTGGGAGAGTGTCAGTGTAGCTTCCTCTTAGTCTGCTGCCATCTTTAATTTCCAACAGTTAATTAATTAATTAATTAATTAAAATATTACAAATGTCCCTTTTTCTCCCCAATGACCTGTTCTACCCCATCCCATTCTCTTCCCTAGTCTCTCTCTCCACTTTTGTCCATGTCCTTGGGTTGTGCATATATGCGTATAAATTCTTTGGTTACTCTCTCCCCCTCTACCTGCCTGCCCTCCTCCATCCCTCTGACATTTGTCAGTCCAGCAGTTAATTTTAATTTGAGGTGAAATTGGGTTGTGGGGGGTTACTGGATTGTAGGCACATTCAAGGTGACATGACAGAAACAAGGGCTTCTGAGAGCATCAGAATTGTCCTTTCACATCTGGGATGCAGGACTCTAAGCCCCTTGTGAGGTTAACACCTGCTGCATTGTTTTAGTTGCTTGCCCTTGTGGACAGGGCACTTCTAGTGAGAACTGAAAGTGGTTAAGGCCTAGTCTCCATCTGCTGACATATTGCTATGCATATCTTTTTCTGCATACATATGTGAAAATTCCACCATTTCTTATTTCTACTTCAATCTATGGACTTGTTTTCAGTGAGCATCACTTAAAATCTGCTCTGTGAATATAAGTTTATTTTATTTTCAGGTGCCATGCAAAAGGTTGAGAATGTGAAATTTTTAGAAGCTTGAAATCCTGATGATTTGCCTAGGTGTATGGCACTGATAAGTAAAAATAATTTTAATCAGAGAAGTGATTTCATAATTATTTTAATAGGTCCAGTTGGCTATAATATTTTCTCCAGTACACCCACACTTCTGAGGAAATAAAATATACTGAAGATCATGCTGCTTTTTAAAAAAGGAAGGATGTCTGAACTCTGATAAGGGCAGCATGGGGGAGTTGGGACAACTTTGGGCTGACTGCACTTTTCCATATGCTATCTAAAATATTCTCGCTCCTTGAATCTCCATCTCCAACCACATAAGCAATTTTTACCCAACTAGTGGACTCGATCTCATCTTTTCTTCCTTAGCCTAAACCATGACTGACTCCCTCAGGGAGACTTCTCTTACTCCCTCAACAAGCCTAGATGGCTCTCATAGCATCTTGTGCTTATCCTTCACAGCATGCAAAATATTTATAAATAATTAATGAGTCAGTGATTCAGTGTTTGTCTCCCTCAGATTTATAAGGGCAGGAATAGAGAGCACTTGTATAACCCTTACCTCCCAAACTTAGCACAATGCCTGGCACATAGTAGGCGCTCAAGAAATTTAGTTGACTGACTAAGATGAATGAATAGGTACCATTCAAGAGCTCTGGATTCTGTTCCCAGCCCTGACATTTTCTAGATATGTAGCCACAGGTATGTCACTTGAACTCTTTGAGCCTTAGTCTAGTCACCTGAAAAATGAAGATTTAATGATTTTTAAGATTCTTTCTGGCTTGAATAATTTACCATTCCATTGAAATCAGGATTTAAATTCTTACCAGTAGGGGAAAATATTCCAGTTAAACTACCTGGGATTTGCTGCCTCTTATTTCCAGGGATCTCTAGTGTATTATAATGCTTTGAATTGTCATGGTAAAAATAGGTTTAATAAGGGGATTCCTCTTCAAATGCCTGGTAGCAGGGACAATATTGGTTTGCTTGGAAAAAGACTAGCAATTTGCCCACTTCAGACTTTACTTATCTGATCATTTGCTCTTTGTTTACCTTTTACCTCTAAGATTCGGTGCCTTCACATGGAGATCTTTATCTTTGTGTTTGAAACAAAAAAGAAGTAGCTGTTAAACTAGGGAGGGAAGTCTTTGTTGGTAAGTGGTTATAAGCAAACAGCTGCTAGCTTTTTCTGCTGTTTTAGTTCCCCTGTCAATCAAATAAGCAGCTCCAAGTTTTGTTGGGGACCCCAGCTGGACCACAGAACTAGGAGCTCCAAGATGTGTCATAGTCATCTTTTTATCCACAGCAGCCAACACAGTGCCAGGTTCAGAGTAGGTGTTCAAAATGTCTGCAGAATTAGATTACGGTGACAGCTGGGAAGCCCTACACATAGATTGCGTAGGCAATTTCCCCATATTTTTATTTTTATAATTTGTACCCAGTTGACTTTACAGAATGATCTAAAGTACAGCTGCCTACACGGTGTGGTTTAAGGACTACCAAAATGCTCCTATATGTCTCTGAATCACTCCCCTACCAGCCTACTCAGGTGCCAGAAATTTCTACCAAGTTGCTTTAGGTTGGTATGGAGGATTCATTAAAATGAAAGTATTACATTTGAATCAGTTGGGATAAATTAGTTTTTTGTATTAGCTGATGCCAATGTCTTGGGGCCATAGGACACAGGATGGGTGTTTTAATTAGGACCTTAAGGGTGGGAATTAAGAAAATTGTAGGACATGGGGTACTATCCAGGAGATTAGGAGAGCATCACAATAAGCTTCCCTCAAGTAGCTTTAGCTAACATTCTGCTTGAGGGCATTGGCCTCCTCTACTAGGGAGTGGCACCAAAAGTCCATTGGGGCACTGAAAACCATCTGGGACTATGCCACAGTGGCAAGAGTGACCTTGCATCTGGCCTTGAGAAAGCTTGAGCACCTTAGCTTTGCTGACAAATTTTCCTTAAGGTTAGGAACTGGGAATTCTTTAGTTTTTTCCTAACTGCCCCCACCCCAATGTTATGCATTTAGTAAAGACTTCTAGATTTTAACATCCCCACCTACTTCTCAGCATCTGATTAGTGATCTAGATTCCCTGGGTAGCATTAGTCCTTATCGCATACATTTTTGCTTATAATAGTAGTAATAATAAATACCATTTGATGAACACTCACTATTTGCCAAGATACCGTGCTAAGCCCCTATATATGTTATCTCAACTATTAGGTCCATTTAAGTACAAAATGTATGATCTTTCTATTAAGCTATAGTTACTTATCTTACTTAGGACTTTTCTTACATCTACAATAGAGCATCATAGACTGGGGACCTCTGTGTTCAGCCAATCAGCAGTTATGGAAATTACTGTGTGTTCCAAATGGTGCCAAGTTCTATGGAGGCAACAGAAAGAGAAAATATAGTCCCAAATACCTTACTCTGACAGCTGGCCTCTGTCCTTTACTCCCAGTTTCCTTTCTCTAGTTCTTGGACAGAGACATGGATCCCCTAAGTAAGCTAAGAGATGGATGCCGAGGGAATGAGCACATTCCATTTCCTAACATAGTATGTTATCTGGCAAGGTGAGGGAATAGGCTATTCAGATTAATTCAAAGTTGTGTTTAATGGAGAGCTCTTATAGATACAAAAGTGCGGAAAAGTAAAAGCAATAAAACTCATGGCACACCAGCCATAGAAGGAACAGATTATGACTTTCTCTAATAATTCTGAAGGTACCACACCATGTAGGCATCTGCAATTCACATCATTCTGAAAGTCAACTGGGTACAAACTACAGTTTCAGGGTCATTATGATGAATGTATTTTAAACAGTGAGAGGTAGGGTGATATAATGGAAATTGCATCCACTTGAGGAGTCAGAGGACATGACTCCCTAGTAATGGAATCTTGAGTATACCCCTGGGCCTCAGTTTCTTCATCTGCAAAGAGTAGAGGTCAGTCTCTAATCTCTAAGGAATCTTTCAGCTCTCAGATTTTTCCACTGCTAATTTCCACTACACAGCATGGAGATGGGCAAGGTCCTGGTGGGTTGACTGCCGGAACATATAGTCTTTAGCATTTCACCCTCAGTGAGATACTCCTCCTTTTGAATTAAGCAAGTATGTTGCCTGTGGTGATCAGGATTCAATAAAGTATGTGCCCCATTTCATAACAACGTGTTGTATAATCAAACCAACTGTTTTGTTGACCTCTGTGTCCTCCTTCTTTGGCAACCCTAACTTTTTTTCATCAACAACATCCTAATTTTCCCAGGTCTCTGGCAATCCCAATGAGTCTCCTTCCTTCCCCAGTCCTGCAAGAATGATTGTCTAATTTGAGCCTTTGGACTAGATATATTTTATATGTGCTTACCTAAGTGCTGAGGGGTAGGAGTGAAAGTGAATGTTGGACATGGAGAGGCATTGTCATAAAACCTCAGATTCAGACATCTGCTTTTGAATGGATCCTTAATACCAGAAGGCATCATTGAGGCTAGGCAGTGAACTCAATGGTGTTATTAAATCTCTCCATTAAAAAAAATATTCCTTTTTGACTCGCCTGCCAAGTGCTCCTACTCTAAAAAACCCTCTAACCAAATTCCCAATGACCAAAGAAATGGTCTCATGTCATTGGGCCCATTAGCTAGCTTTGGGCTTGCCCCCAGTCCAGTGGTGTTTCAAGCCACTGATTAAAAAGGCTCTCTTGGCCCTTTGGGCCCTCCTAGATACTCTAGAACTCAGTAAATGTACAATAATACAATTTGCTATAATGTCCTTTCCCTTTTCAAGCAACACAGCTGTCTGTGGTCTCCAAGTCCCAGCTCACTATATTTGATGAAGGGGATATTTAAAATGAGCGGCTGAAGTGGCCGCATATAATGGCTCCTCCATATCCTTTTTATCCCTCATTGACAAGCATAGGGCAGCTCCATGGGTTGATTGCTGCAAGGCTGACAATGTTGGGGCAAAAAGCCCATGCTATTATGATATTTTCCATTCTTTCTTTTTATGCTATATTATTTTTAATAAACCAATTTTTTCCTAAGGGGTTCCAGAGGGACAGCAGGAGAAGCTGAAAGGCTCCAGTCTCTAAAATGGAAGAAACGACTTAACAGGAGAGTGCCTTGAATGCAAGTTTTCTGCATACCCTATGTCTTTATCTATTAGTATGGCCAGTGGTCTTCAGTGACTTCACTGGAACACAGAATGTCTCTCTAACTACCTTCCCATTGACTGAAAGAGATGATAATAGAGCAAGAAAGACATCATAGAAGTGACTATACATCCAAATATTTGATCCATTCGACTCAACTTAAGATAAGAAAATCAATCATATAAAAGATGGAAATATTCTGCCTCCCACATTAGTTCACCTCATGTGGTGGAGAAAAATTCACTGTGCTATAGAGAAAACAGTGACAAAAAGCCAGGCAATTGGGTGATTATGTTCACTTTGTGTCTTATATACAGTCGATTTTAATTTCTAGGCCTACCTTCTCTTGTTCCCCCAGAATATCTCTGTCTGGCAGATAGTAGGTGCTAAATAAGTAATTCTTGACTGACTCATCAACACTTTAAGGCCATCCTTCTTGCTGGCAGATGCTCTGAAATCCATTAATCATCTAGTTACATTTCTTATCTTTTCATCTATCCATCCATTCATTTATTTCTTCATTAAAAAATTACTTTATTGCACATCTCCACTATCAGGTACTGCAGAAAGTGCTGGGGAAACAGAGGTGAACAAGGCATGTGCTCTGCCTCAAGTAACTCACCGTCTACATGACAAGGACCACAGCAGACAAAAAGGAAGTGCTAGGTATTAACTGTCACATAATTCATGATCTAGTTAAGGAGACAAGCCTTAAACACAAACACATTAAATGATTCAAGAACAATACAAGATATGAAATTCATCATTAAAACATGTAGCCTAGACAATTAAGTGTGGGGGGAGATTCAGAGGAGGGGGAAGCTATGTGAGTTTCAAGAAATGTGGAAGACAATGAAGAAAGAGCAATTTGAAAAACAAAGGTAAGAGGGCCCTAAAGCTAGGTTTTTATTAATCCTAATGTTAGGTTTTCATGAACATATAAAATGTACTCTAAAACAAATCTTAACTTTGTGTGTGTGTGAGTGTGTATATATATGTGTGTAAGGAGGGACAGGAAGCTAAAAGGTACAGGTTGAAATTGTATATAACACACCACAAAGCATCAGCTCTTTTCTGTTCTAATGAATAATCAATGATTAACTGCATATAAGAATGACTATTTGCATACTGTATTGTTCTTTTTGGATTGAGATAGAATATTTCAATGTTCTAGGCCTTTTAATTTTTATTTTTTAATATCACAAAGATTGAAGTCATTGTCATTAGGGAATTCCCTTCTCTCCTCATCCCATTTCTTTTTCAGAGTCCAAATTGAAGAAACATGCTGGTCCCAGCCTTTGTCCAAGTTAGTAATGGGCATGGTTGGTTATCAGATAGATGCCAAAGATCAGCTCATTAGCTGATCCTCAATACCTTGTGTTGGAACTGGTAGTTTGAGTGCAGTGAGATAATTTTTTTGTAGATTTGGGATATTATGCCATCTTTACTCTTAGAGTGTTTTTCTCTGAAAAACTGAAGCCATCAAAAAACCTTCTAGGAAGTCATACAATTAGAATTACAGTTTTTCTAAAGTTCTTAAAATCTCCTTCGTGTACCTGGGATGCTTGAGAGGCAAGCTTTCAGAAAATGTAGGCAAATGGAAAAGAATAAAAAAATATATACAAAAATAAATCTACTTGTATGTGGATAGTGAACTTTTGAATAAATCCTTACCCTAATTTTCCAAACTTCTGGTACTGTTCTTATTTGATTTTAATAATAATAATGACACTTCAAATGTCAGGTTTCCATACCCATTTATAATAGACTTGATGGAAATGTTTTCATCTGGGCCTTTTCTAGGACCAAGTAAAGGGACAGACTATAGTATTTGCTTTTCTCAAAGAATAGGGCTTCTATTGAAAGCATGCCAGAATTTGGAACTTTTAAAGGATATATCTTATCAAGTGATATTAACCAGATTATTCTGGGATGACTATAAAAGGCAATCTTTTAAGATTTCATGATTAAAATGGAGGTCAAGAGATTAAGATGGGTTATAGGTGAAAACGGGTAAGAATTAGAAATGCCATTAATTTAAATTTGTATTGGTAGAGGAGTTTGGAATGCATTAAACCTCTAAGGTCCCAACTTCAAGACATGTTGCTAAACCTGACTCAGAGAATGGTATTTTCAAGCATGCTGGGTTTAATTACCATTACATCTTAAAAGTTATTGTTTGCTGTATTAAATAATTACCACATTAATTGAATCATCCTATTTGTCAAATGTTAAAGTAGAAAAAAAGGCTTTGGACTTATCTAGGAAAAGAAGTTAGAAATGCACACTTTGAAACTTGTATTTGCTGGAAATACAGATGTAATAGGTTCAGGTTCAAAAGATAAAATGCACATACAAAATCCCCAATTGCTACTGTAATGATCTGACTGCAGAGAAAGAAATTCATTTTTATAACTCAAATTTTGTGCCTCTGTCAGTAATCCCAAGATCCAACAAAGAAGAAACTGTCCAGTTGGTAAGTGTTCTTAGGTCTTCCATGCTATGATAAATTTATTCAGTAACCATTTATTAAGTACTGTTCTCTGCAAGACCATGTGCCAGACACAGAAAAAATAGTAATAGTTAATATTTATTAAATGTTTATTATGTGTCAGACACTACAAGTGTTTTATATGCATTATCCCATTTATTCTTCCTAAAATGCCATTGTTACCTCAGTTTTGCAGATGAAAACACTAAGGTCTAGAGAAGTTAGTTAACTTGTAAATACCAACTGGTAAGTACCAGAGCTGGTACTCAAATCCAGGCCTGTCTGATTCCAGAGTCTGAGATATTAAACATGAAGGCTGAGGCAGAATCCCTAGCCCTTAAAGAACTCTCACATACCTAATTGTAAAACAGTGTGCATGAGTGATAGAGTTATGGTCTGTAGAAAGTTCACAGTTCAGAGAAGGCCACAATTAATTCTGCCTGGAGGTGTTACATAGGAGATGACATTATAGCTTGACAAGGTGACATTTAAAAAATATGAGTTGGAAATGGGAAGGAGAGAAGATTCTTTCAGCTAGAGGAAGTAGTATGAACAAAGGCATTGAGACATAAGATAGCATAGCATATTTAAGGAGTGATATATCATAGGATAGGTGGAACTGAGGTGTTGGATAGTGGTGAGATTACTAGGAGTAAAACTAGGAAGGTAAAATGGGGCCAGCTTGTTAGATACCTGGAATGTTTTGGGGGGGGGGGTAAGGATTAGGTTTATTCTATAGGTAGAAGGAATCCTTCCTAAAAATTTTTAGACAGAGTCACAATGTTAGCTATATCTGTATTTTTAAAGAGACAACTCTGGAAACAGTGAAGAGGTTAGAGAAGAAATAGATTGGAGATGAGAAGACCAATTAGAAAGTCATTGTAACAACTGAAACAATATGAGAGGAAGAGCAGACTGGGAGTGGGTATGAGTGTTGGCTGGACTTCCTGGTGAAGATGTCCAAAAGAGAGTTGACTATATGGGTTTGGAGTTTGGGCGAATAATTGGGACAAGAGATAAAGATTTGAAAGTCATATAAGTTGTATCATGAGAGCATTTGTAAAGTGAGAAAAGTATCAAGACAAATGTCCATCATTTAAGGGATGGGAACAGAAAGAATAGCCTAAGAAGAAAGCTGAAAATAAAAGTAGAAAAATAAGAGGATAAATCTAGAGAGAGATTGAGTCACAAAGGTCAAAGAAAGAAAGAACCATCAACAGTGTTAAACAATGTAGCAGTGTCTATCAGAATGAGGATTGAAAGATTACCACAAGATTTGGCTATTAGGAGGTCAGTGATAACTTAATGAGAGCAGTTTTAGCAGAGTAGAGAATATAGGAGACAAATTTGAAGAATGAATGAAAGATGTAGTAGAGACAAGGTGAATAGATGACTACTCTTCTAAGACATTTGGCAATGAAGGGAAGAATGATCTCATGCACTTTTGGCAGTTTGACTAAGGGTCTACAACAAAGCACCTCTGTACTTTCCCATACTTGAAGGTCGCCTAAGCTGTGTATGATTAAAAGAACATGTCAGATTCTATTTTTTCAAAGCTGTATTTTAGGATCTTGGTAGTTGGGAATTTTTCATTCAGATTTCTGACCCATGCTTCCTTCCACCCTTATCCTGCTACATTTCTAGCCCTTTCTATCTACACACAGAGCAGACAAATCTTTCTAGTGGTGTGCTTCTAGAATAAAGCTATTCCCCCTTAAGGGATCCTCAGCTTCCTGTATAGTGTTCATACTATTCATCTGAGAGAGAGAAGTCCTATGTTGTGAAAGAGCTTGTTGATGGAATGCCAGAGGTTAAAAAAACCCATATATTTTGAAAATAGCCCAGAATATTTTAATTAAAAAATATATATATCTTTACTGATGTCAGAGAGAGGAAGGGAGGAGGAGAGAGAGAGAGATAGAAACATCAATGACGAGTCGTCATTGATTGGCTGCCCCCTGCACGCCCCCTGCTGGGGATCGAGCCTGCAACCCAGGCATGTGCCCTGACCAGGAATTGAACCATAATCTCCTGGATCATAGGTTGATGCACAACCTCTCAGCCATGCCAGCCGGGCCAGAATATTTTAATTTGACATTTCTAAGTCCTTGGCATGTCTGCTCCTAACCAAGCCCAGAGCTTAGGAAAATTTTGACAGGTTAAGAAAATGCTAGGATGTCATCATATTTGTCTTCATGGCTGATGAGGCATTGGTTCTTGCTGTAGCATTCAAGGGCTATTATGTGGTTTGTATGTTAAATCGATACCTTATAAAACTCCTGCATAACTGTTGGCTTATTATTTAAAGCAAAGGAAGAACAAATCAATTCCATAAGTGTCAAGGACATTCTTGACAAAGGGCCGAATAGGATGTGCAGGCTCAGTGCCATGTAAAAGTCCAGTGAAATGGAAAGTTGTGCATTGTGCTTATGGATTCCTTCCAGATCATCAGGAGCACTCCAGGCTGCTCCTATTTGCTCGTTGGGCTTTCCCAACCTGAAAGCAGGGCAGGCCGGCTAGTACTTTAGGGTTACATCTTGGGATCAGGGGAGCTTCTTCTTTTTTTAATATATCTTTATTGATTTCAGAGAGAGGAAAGGAGAGGGAGAGAGAGAGATAGAATCACCAATGATGAGAGAGTCATTGATCGGCTGCTTCCTGCATGCCCCCGACTGGGGATCGAGCCTGCAACCTGGGCATGTGCCCTGACTGGGAATTGAACCCCGATTGCCTGGATCCTAGGTCGATGCTCAACCGCTGAGCCATGCCTGACCAGGCAGGGGAGCTTCTTTGATAGCAAAATAACACTTGAACATTAAAAAGCACATCTCAATAGCAGGGCTGAGGAGCCCCAAGAGTACTCACAAAGTTTTAAGTCAGTGGGTAAATAGGATGAAGCAAGATGTTAGACTATTGAGCAACTCAATTGATAGATCTTATGGTGTGTGGCATTAGAGAGGGAAGTGGAGAATAGGCAGGGCAGCCCTGATATTGAGAGACCCAGCTGTAGTCATTATATTGATTTTACAGACAGACAGAACTCACTGGGGAGCTTTTTAAAAAAATACTGATACTCAGGACTCACCCCACACCAATTAAATCAGAAACCCTGGGGAGAATATTTAGCAATAGCAGTTTTAAAAGCTCCCAAGATGATTCTAGTGTGAATTTAGGGATGACAGCCATTGATCTAGCTCAACATTGTTAATTTTAAAAGGGGGAAACTGAGGCTTTAAGAGAGGAGATGTCTTCTTCTAGTTCCTCTGGCTGGTGATAATAGACTTGAGACCAGAACAAGTGTTATTAGGTTAGTGATTGAAGAAGAGGAGAGTTTTCAAGTAGAAGCTAATCCTTAGTTTCATCTCAATTTATATTTTTTGTGTATAATATCTGACAAAATTTCCCAAGGATTCTAGTATAATTAAGACATCTAAAACATAATCTTATCATTGCACATGATGAAAGCATGGTCTTCATTCATACATCAAGTATTTGGAGTGTCTGCTATGTGTCAAATCCTGTGCTAGATGCTATGAAGAGTATTTGTATAGAATGCTTAAGAGAGGGTCTTGGATCAAGCAGCTCTGTGCCTGGGAGGCTGAGCAAAGAAGAGGGAGACAAAATACAACCATGGGGGAGTTTTATCTGCTTAGAGAATCAGTTAGCTTTGTTAATGGAGATCAGCTCTGTTTCTTGGTCACACATTCTAACTCTTTTAAACAGGGAAACAGTGATGTTTAGCACTTGTAGGAGTGCTTGCAGAAGTTAGTCATATATGACCAATGGGTGGTCATGGTGAGGGGTGCATAAATAAGAAAGGGCCAAGAGCAGTGTTCCACTATCCCCCAAGGGTTTGGCAGCATTTCTAAGAGAGGGAATGAGGTTTGGGGGAAGTAGTACATTTTCTTGTAAAAGACATGGGTAGGGAAAGTCATACATACTTTGGTTGAATCCCAATTTTCCCTCTTAGTAGTTGCATGCCTGGGAAACAACGTTCTGAGTGAGCCCTATTTCCTCTAAGATGAAGCTAAAAATGTTGATGATCCCCATCTTTCTGCTCCCTACTCTCAGGAGTCTCATCCCTCCTTTGCTCGCTATAAGGGACAAGGTCTTGCTACCAGCAGTAGCCAGTCACTGGCCAGGGAAGAAGCTACAGGTATGCTATACCCTGAATATTATCACACATATGTGCTTGCATTTTCACAGTTATACAAGTCAATCCTCTTTTCGTTTCCCCTTTTTATCTCCACCTGGGTTTCTACCCAGTACCTCCCTCAATATGATATGTATGCTCTCCTGGGAGGCCACACAGTGTTGCTACTTGAAGCCCAATGTAAGTTTGTATTTCTTTTTTCATGTACTATGTCATTTTAACATGGGTAGTTGTTTGGACTTACTGGCTACTTTTCCAGCACCTCTGCATTCCTCCCAGGGTGGTAAACCTTATCCTAAATGTGTTCCAAGTTTCTGCAAACCATATTAATACTTCTGTGATATAAAGTATGGAAAGTATCACATGTTTACTTTCAAGTTTATCTTAGAGATGGAAGTTGATGCTAAACTCACCTGCTATGTCATTGTTATTTGTACTTTGGATTTTATTTTCGTGTTTGTGCAAACTTGTTTTTCTTTAAGGACAAATCTACTTTTTTCTAAAATAAAATGAGAATTTGAACATACTGATATATTTTATTGTCATTTTTATTCCTCATTATTTTACATGCAACAACTAATATCTACTTCATAGGATTATTGTTAGGATAAATGAAACTAATGGATGTGAAAGTGCTGGACACATAGTAGGTGTTTGATAAGTGCTGGTTTCTATATACCCATTGAGCATTTCTGAAGACAGCCATATTTCTTTACATTTTGGAGGGTATTAGAATATTCAAAGAGTTTTCTTATCTATAATAATATTTTCTTCCTATGCCAACCCATGAGACAGGTAGTTAGCATCATCTCTGTTTTATAAATGAGAAAAATGAAATGATAGAATGTGCCTCCTGTATGTTACCAAGGGAGTTAGCAGAGTAAAGACTAGAACTGGAACCTTACAAATTCAGACATAGGGATAATGCTGCTTCCCTTTATCACAAGTCAGAGTCCTGCAGTTGTCATGACAGACAGCACTAATCTCAGTTAGTGCACAAGAATAAAATTAATTGGAAGTTGATCATTTTTATTAGTGTAAGGTTAATAGTAGCCAAGGTGCACTGGGACAAAGAGAGAACTTTTATCTGAGACAGAATGAATGAGATCCTTCTTGAGTTACAAATAAAGACAGCAAGCAGAAGCTCAGGATATATTCACCTATATCACAAGGCTACCACAAGTCTGGGTCTCCAAGACAACAGATTAAAGAGAGACTTACCACCTTCTTCCTTACCTATGTGCATTAACATCCTTCCAAGGCAATTCCTCAAGCTATCTATAAATAAAGAATATGAAAGTTTTGGCCAGGTCTTTCTCATAGGTTGAGGCAGCTCAAGTTAACCCTGTTATGGGTTGTTTATTCTCCCTTTCTTTTCATTCCCCATTCAGTAGCTGACTCATCATATGACCTTGAACAGAGGCTTTTGTTCTAACGTCAGCATTTGAAGCATGAGGCTAAGAATACAGACCCACTCCCAGGGTGCTCAGGTGGACTAGATAATTTCTGCTTTTCAAACGTAAAGGATTTTCTAGTGAGTCCCATGGGGCTGAGGATCCCCTGAGGTGATGTGACAGGGGGCTGGCCCATCATGCCTACAGTCTGTGTCTGCTGTTGCTGTCCAAGTCTAGGCTGCCTGCCAAGTGCTATTTTGGAACCAGCTCAAGTTGTCCGTCGTTTGAAGGTCATGGACGTTCTGCTCCATGGGAATGCATGTGGCAGAGTAGACTGAGAAAAACCTCAGTGTCACTACTAGAGCTTTAAGCAAAGTGATTATGGTCTACATTCAGGGCCAAACCTAGTACTTGGTGCATGGTAGCTTTGATATGTGTATGATATTCACATGGTAAGGCATAGAACACAATGAATCAGAATAGGTTCCAGCTATAGTCCTAGAACAAGGACCTGGAGACTCTTTGCTGTGCCAGGCATAACCTATTAGATTTTGGATCTTGTGTAGGCCTAGGTATCTCAGAGTAGGGTCTGAAACAGTCAAAGCAAGGGGTAGTGGTTATTTACCAACTTGTATGGGAATATTTACTATTTTTAAAATAAGTGTGCTTTGCTGGTCAATCTAGACAAAAATCCACCTTGTGCTTTTTATGGAATGAATGGATCAGATTGTTCAGAATTCTTTACATTATGAATTGATTCAATGAGGTATCCCTGCTGGTATTGCCCTTCCTATATATACATTTTTTCAGTAGTGCAACTGTTGGGCAAAGTGAGGTTTACTTCTAGTGAGTCCCATAGGGCTGAGGATCCCCTGAGGTGATGTAATAGGCAGCTGGCCCATCATGCCAGACATGGGGACTAGGGATAGGCTCATTTGAAAACGTTAGTAAAGAAGGCAAGTTTTTAGATGGCCTAGGGAAAAAAAAAATTAGCAACCTCACTTGGCCTCAGGCAGAGTCAGTTTTAAAATAAAAAGGGCAGAAGTACAAAGGACAAAACAAAAAGCATGGGCAAAATACACAGTTTATTAGGGATGGACAACAGCCTGTGAATGAATTCTTGGCAACATTAATAGGCTATTTGTGAATTAAGCTGATTGTTTCCATTCTCTAAACCAGCCAAGGCAACTCCTCTCTCCTATGTTCAGGGCAATGCAGGCAGCCGTTTTCATTGTGTGATGGGAAGTATGTCAAATGGTGCCCCATCCCCAAATAACATCTGCACCAGCCTATTACATGCCTAAAAATAATTAGAAATTTATTCTTTGTCAACCAGCCTGCTCTAATTAGAAGGGGCAAGACTTTAACTCATTACAGCCATGACCACTTTAATACATTAGCCCCCCAGATGTCTCTTTGGAAAGTAGGCAACAAGGCCCTCAGAAGAGGGACTCAGGATTGAACCTTGGGATGGAAAAGAGGAGGGAGAGAAAGTTCTAGAGACTGTGGAGGTATCCTGAGAAGTCTGGACAGAGTAGAGCCATAGGGAGCCCTAGGCTTCCAAGGAGAAGAGGAACGTGGTAGTGGTGTGGAGAAACTGAACTATGGAAAAGGAAGGAGAAGGAAACCAAAACATGAGATTGATCCATTTGCTAGGACTGCTCAGGTAAGTCCACTTGCAACAAGCAATCTGAGATCACAGCATCTTTTGTCCAGGGAAGTCTCATTATTAGACAATAATGCTCATTTGGAATCAGCATCACTAGATGCTTTCTTAGGAACTCCAGAACTCATAATTCTGTACTAGATGTTTTTATTCTGAGGAATGTAGTCAATAATATTATAATAACTATGTATGGTGTCAGGTGAGTACTTGAAATATTAAGGGGATCACTTTGTAAAGTTATATGATTGTCTAACCACTATGCTGCACAGCTGGAATGAAAACAAAATAATATTGAATGTAAACTGTAATTAAAAACAAAATGAGAAAAAATAAATAAAAACTCAGCTCAGTATGCTACGAAGACAGATCCACCCATCACAAGTCAAATGGTGTTCTTAATAGTCTACAGCCTCTAATAAGCTTGATAACCTAAATGCCAGGTGTTTATCTTATCCTTAGTCATCTTAGAAAAGGCCTTTATTGCCAATGATTGCCTGCTTCCTTCCAGCAAAGGCCACCTCCCCCAAACCTGCTCCTCTCTCCCAAGTGCCATGCACATAAGCTGATGCCATGGACAGGTCTTCCAGGTTCTACACTGTCTTATTTAGAACCTTGGGATAATGTAGGGTTTCAAAATCTAAGTGAGCAATTTTTTGTAATACTGTGGGTTATTTTAAAGATCTTCTTTCTCACAGTTTGATAATAGGGCCAGTTCTCTCTCCCCACCCCACCCTCACACCGCAAGCAATGATATCACAAATTAGAAGTTTGTAATCTTCAGGAATAGTTCAGATGAAGTCCTTGTATTTTGGGGCCCACACAAGGAGGTATCTTGGTGTTCTGCATTCTAATCTGGTTTTATGTTTTAGGCCAAGTGGATATCTGTTGGGCTGTCTTATGCTTAAACAGAGGTAGGTGGGTGTTCCTTCACATGGAATTAAATGTAGGGCCCTCCAGGAACTCTCTGTCTGAGACCCTCTTCATTGGAAATCCCTTTGCTACATATAATCTTTGGAGTGAAGGTACTCTGTTGCTAATAGACAGCTGTTAATTGCCAATATATGACTCTGAGGGGACCACACTAACTCATGAATAACCATTGTTGCATTGGTACAAATCAGTTATCACAAAGTGACAACTCAGAGCAGTGCTGAGGGAACAGGACACTGCTTGAAAAGATGGTGCAATATTGGGGAAGGTCTGGGAAAGGTGGGTATAAGGGGAGGAGGAGACATGAGGGTGGTAGGAAATGCCCGGTTAGCTGGCATCAGCATAGAGAACTTGGATGCATTGGGAACAGAGAGGATATGGAAAGTGGGATAAGGACATATCAAGGATAAATCTGGCCTGCTTCCTTCTTTTGCTGGTGCTGAGGACAGGTAGTTTTGTCTCTCTGTTGCTTCTTTCCTTCACCCTCTCCTTCATTATCAAGGTGTTCCAGGTTCTTAAAGAGCTTTTTCCTTGGCTGCCTTACGAGAAGCCTGGCTCTGGGAACTGACTGGGCTTTCTCGATTCTCCTGACTCATCCTGCAGACTCATTGTCCTCTCTAGCGACCTTCTGACGGCCCTGAGCTCACAACCTTGACTTTGCTGGCTCAGGGAGGTCTCTGATGAGGGGAAGTTTGCAGCTGACCTATGCTGTGGTATTGTTGGCTTTGCAAGATCTGAACACTATTTGTTCTGCTGGGCAGGGTGGGGGGGGGCATTGCAGAAATGTCCATGGTCCCTGTCAGCACCTTTTGCCCTTTAGCAGCATCAGATAGTCAGTGCTAAAATGCTATTTGAGGAGTTGATGTTAGTAATGAAGCACAGCTATCTAGTGGATTCTAGGCTGAATAGCTGAGGCTAGCCAGAGTTTTAAACCTCACTTATGCTTTCCTTTGAGATGGCTCTTAGTTTAGTATAAGTATTTATTCAGATATGGCTCTTCAATGTAGTCTCTTTTTACACACATTTCTGGAAGAAAATCAGGAGAAAAATATTTGTGTAATATAATCCCTTTCCCCATCACGTGTTTTCTTATTTAGAAACAACACCAGTGATATTCACAGAGCCTTCTTAAATTACGGTATGCCTTTCCCTCAGTGGTGGGGGAGGGGCTCCTCATAGGGTTAAATGGAAGGTACAAGAGATTGCTGGCCAAGTCTGCACTTCATCCTTTAGTCCTCGCACTTGACCACTGGCCCCACCCCCCTCCATCTTTGAGAGGCACCAAACTTGTCAATCTTGAAAGCCCCTCTAGATATGGGAAGAGAGCAAGCAGAGAGAGGCACTGCAGTAGTTGCCTGTCATTTGTCCTACTGACCAAAGAAGCTTAAGGTCCAGAAGGTCCATTCCAAGAATCTTTTTATTCTTTAAAATATATCTTTATTGATTTCAGAGAGAGGAAGGGAGAGGGAGAGAGAGATAGAAACATCAATGACGAGAGAGTCATTGATTGGCTGCCTTCTGCAAGCCCCGGCTGGGGATCGAGCTCACAACCCGGGCATGTGCCCTGACCAAGCATCGAACCCTGATCGCCTGGATCCTAGGTTGATGCTCAACTGCTGAGCCACGCCTGGCCGGGCGATTCCAAGAATCTTTGGAACCTTTCTTCTCTCTCTCTCTCTCTCTCTCTCTCTCTCTCTCTCTCTCTCTCTCCTACCTACTCCATCTTTCTCTCTTTCTCCCTCTGTCTCTCTTCCACAAAGCACAGAGAATCACTAAAAGGAGGAAGAAATATTAGGAAAGTCATATCCCAAATAGTTTGGCCACTAATTTTCATGTACCTCTGGTGAAATCAATGCTTTAAAAATTTAATAATGGCAAGAATCTCCAACTTTCTTAATGGATTGTGGAAATAGGGCTGGGTGGGGACCTGACATTCACTTATTTTGGTTTCATCTAAGCTTTTCCATTGTAGACAAAATAAACAGGAATGAGAAAAGAATGATGTGGGTAAATGTGGTATTTATCTGTTTGCTCAGTGCTAAATTTTTGATTATTTTAATGTGTTTTAGGGATTGATTTCATCACTATTTTTTCTCCTAGAGGGCTGGGGTCACTTCTGCTTTACTGACTTTGTACTATATGTAGTACAGGACCAGATACAAAGCACAAAGCAGCTTGTGACTGGGTTTGTGCTGGCTGCTGGAACAGAGCCCTGGAACTGCAGCCCTGGGTTAGGTCAGTGCTTGGCTTTTTCTGGGTAGATAAAAATGACATTGAGTGTCCTTGGGCTTTCTGATTTAACTCAGCCACCATGCATTTTGCATTAGTTTGGCTTGCCTCTATGAGCAGTTGCACTCCTCTCTCTGGCCCCCAGTAAAAGAGTTCCTACCTTATGCCACACTGGGCACACTAAGTATTTTCACTATTATGCGATGAGCAACTTGAGGGCAGGACTTGTCTTTTTATTTCTGCTTACTCCAGTGCATGTTGATTCCTAGTTAACTGAATTGAATTGAATGGGTTCTTCAGTACCTTGCAGTTGACCTTGTATTGCTGACATGGGGGTTCATTAAAGAAAACTGCCCTTGGAAGAGAGTAGCTACTCCAAGACCAATAGTAAAATTTCCTGTCCCACCTGCATGAATTAAGCTAACATTACAATGCTACACCAGAGGAAGAAGGGAGGAGAAAAGGGGATAGAGAAACTAACATTTCAAAAAATGAAGATAGGTTTTATTTTAAAAAAAATAAATTTATTGGGGTGACATTGGTTAATAAAATTATATAGGTTTCAAGTGTACAATTCTATAATATATCATCTGTATGTTGTATTATGTATTCACCATCCTAAGTCAACTCTCCTTCCATCACCATTTATCCCCCCTTTACCCTCTTCTACCTCACACCCCTCCCTTCCCCTCTGTGCCTATGAATTGTTGTTTTTTTCTTTACTTAGTCCCTTTACTTTTTTCACCCAGCCCTGCAACCCTCCTCCCTTCTGACAGCTGTCAGTCTATTCTCTATGAGCCTGTTTTTATTTTGTTTGTAAGTTCATTTTGTTCATTAGATTCTACATATGAGTGGAATCATATTGTACTTATTTTTCTTTGACTGGCTTATATCACTGAGCACAATGTTCCCCAGGTCCATCCATGCTGTTGCAAAAGGTAAGATTTTCTTTCTTTCTTTCTTTCTTTCTTTCTTTCTTTCTTTCTTTCTTTCTTTCTTTCTTTCTTTCTTTCTTTCTTTCTTTCTTTCTTTCTTTCTTTCTTTCTTTCTTTCTTTCTTTCTTTCTTTCTTTCTTTCTTTCTTTCTTTCTTTCTTTCTTTCTTTCTTTCTTTCTTTCTTTCTTTCTTTCTTTCTTCCTTCCTTCCTTCCTTCCTTCCTTCCTTCCTTCCTTCCTTCCTTCCTTCCTTCCTTCCTTCCTTCCTTCCTTCCTTCCTTCCTTCCTTCCTTCCTTCCTTCTTTCTTCTTTCTTTCTTTCTTTCTTTCTTTCTTTCTTTCTTTCTTTCTTTCTTTCTTTCTTTCTTTCTTTCTTTCTTTCTTTCTTTCTTTCTCTTTCTTTTTCTTTCTTTCTTCTTTCTCTCTCTCTCTCTCTCTCTCTCTCTCTCTCTCTTCTTTCTTTCTTTCTTTCTTTCTTTCTTTCTTTCTTTCTTTCTTTCTTTCTTTCTTTCTTTCTTTCTTTCTTTCTTTCTTCTTTCATTTTTTATTATTGACAGTATTACAGATGTCCCCTATTTCCCCCCTTTCCCCCCTCCACCCAGCCCCTGCCCCACCCCAGGCCTTCCCCACACTATTGTCTGTGCCCATGATTTATGCATATATGCATATATATTCTTTGGTTAATCTCTTTCTGTCCCCTCTACACCCCTCCCCACTGAGATCTATTATTCTGTTCCATGCATCTGGACCTATTTTGTTCATCAGCTTATTTTGTAAGATTTTCTTCCTTTTTATAGCTGAGTAATATTCCATGGTGTAAATGTACCACAGCTTTTTTATCTATTCATCTACTGATGGGCACTTGGGCTGCTTCCAAATATTGGCTATTGTAAATAACGCTGCAATGGACATAGGGGGTGCATATGTTCTTTCAAATTAGTGTTTCAGGTTTCTTTGGATACATTCCCATTTTTAATTTTTTGAGGTAACTCTATACTGCTTTCCACAGTGGCTGCACCAATCTGCATTCCCACCAACAGTGCACGAGGTTTCCTTTTTCTCCACATCCTCACTAGCACTTGTTGTTTGTGATGGTAGCCATTCTGACAGGTGTGAGGTGATACCTCATTGTGGTTTTCATTTGTGTTTCTCTGATGATTAGTGATGTTGAGCATCTTTTCATATATCTATTGGCCATGTGTATGTCTTCTTTGGGGAAGCGTCTATTTAGGTCCTTTGCCCATTTTTTAATTGGACTGTTTTTTGTGTGTGTGTGTGTGTGTGTTAAGTTTTATAAGTTCTTTATAAGTTTTGGATATTAACCCCTTATCAGATACATCATTGGCTAATATGTTCTCCTATTCAGTGGGTTGTCTTTTCATTTTGTTGATAGTTTCCTTTGCTGTGCAAAACTTTTTTAGTTTGATGTAGTCCCATTTGTTTATTTTTTCTCGTTTCCCTTGCTTGAGGAGATATATTAGAAAAAATATTGCTACAAGAAATGTCTGAGATTTTACTGCCTATATTTTCTTCGAGGATTTCTATGTTTCGAGTCTAACATTTAAGTGTTTAATACATTTTGAATTTATTCTTGTATATGGTGTAAATTGGTGGTCTAGTTTCATTTTTTTTGCATGTATCTTTTCAATTTTCCCCACACCGTTTATTGAATAAACAATCTCTATCCCATTGTATATTTTTGCTTACTTTGTCAAATATTAATTGGCTATAAAAGTTTAGATTTATTAGAATCTAACATTTAATTATTTTTAATTGAATTTATTGGCGTGACATTGGTTAATAAAATTATATGGGTTTCAAGTGTACAATTCTAAACTACATCATCTGTATATCAAAGTCAAGTCTCCTTCTATCACCATGTATCCCCCCTTTAACCTCTTCTACCTCCCCACACCCCCTTTCCCACTGGTAATTACCATACTGTTGTCTATGAGGTTTTTTGCTTAATCCCTTCACCTTTTTTACCCAGCCCTCCAACCCCACTTCCCTCTGACAACTATCAGTCTGTTCTCTGTATATATGAGTCTAAGAAACTAACATTAAAAAAAAAATCCACGTAAAATAGGATTCATGCAAGGTTGTTGTTTTTTTAATCCTTTCCCAAGGATATGTTGATTTGAGACAGAAAGGAAAAGGAAAGAGCTAGGTAGAGGGAAACATCGCTGTGAAAGAGAAACATCAATCAGTTGCCTCCCACATGCCCAGACTGGGGATTGAACCCGAAACCTAGGTATGTGCCTTGACTGGGAATCAAACCCACAGTCTTTCATTGTATAGCATGATGCTCCAACCAACTGAGACACCCTGGTGAGGGCAGAAACTAATATTTTTAAGTTTCCTGTTTGTAACAGAAAATTTATATGTCCTGCCTTATTCTATTCTTACTATGGCTCTTTGAGGTAGGGATAATCATTCTTACCTTAAAGATCAGGAATCAGAGTCAGAGAAGTAAAGTCACTTCTCTAAAATCCTACAGCCTAGCAAGTGGTAGAGCAAATATGCCCACCTATGTTTTCCTATTATACTGTGCAGTAGCAGCAGAATTTTGGGGAATCTTTAGTTGGGCTTGTTCTATGCACCTTTTCTGGACCCTAGTTACCCGAGGTTAAGCATTTCCCTTTGTAAACAGCCTAGTTTTTTTTGGACTGGTCAGATGGTGAAATTTCAAGTGTCAAAATGCAGTCACCTCATAGTTTCCATCTTTGGAAGTTGTTTCATTTTCACTCAACCTTGTTGATGTAGCTATAAGGATTTCCCTCAGTTGTCACCTTTGGAGCAACCACTGATTATTCTGGTATAGTCAAGAGCATTGTACCTAAGAGTTACATAAGAATGCAGATTCTCTATTACCCTCTCCTCCCGCAAGATGGATTCTATAGGTCTGTGACTTTGCATTTTGACATCACTGGCAACACTTTCAGAAACACTGGTGCACAGCAGGACATCCTCAAAGTGTACATCAGGAGATTTTCCTCAGTAAAGTAGCATATGATCAAATAGGTTTTGGTAACTCTAAGTTAAGGAAAAGAAATTGATTTATTTCCTGCAAGGCCTTCTTAGAGCTCTTCATAGGTTCATGTGCATTGTGAACGTTCAAAAAGAAATTACAGAGACAAAATTATCTCATGATGAAACCTTTTAATCCAGTGCCTGGTACACAGTGAGCACTCACTAATTGCTCTTTATTACAGAGGCTCCTATTCTTGCTTTAGTCTTTATTTCAATTGTGAGAAGAGAAATATAGTTCAACTTCATTATTTAGGGCTAAATTTAGGTTAAGATCAGTCTTAAAGTCTGAGTTACAAAATGTTCTTAGGTAAACATTGAACTTTATATAGGAACCTTCAAAGGCTAAAGTAGAACTGCTGAGATATTTTGCATGGACAAATTCCAGATCCTATGTCCTGCTATAATAAATAGATGAAAGGATGTGAATTAACCTTAACCCTATGTTTGCCAATAAGTGTTTCTTAAGTACCTTAAAAACTTATGTTAAGTAGCTTATTAATATTAATTACTCAAAAGAGCCTTTCCTTTCTTATATAAGATGATAATAAATTTAGTTCATCTATGTGTGAGCATCCCAAAATTGGAACTGGTAACGCCTAAGAGAGCAGAGTTTTATTGCTTTGTGATTCTCAAACTTTGCTGTATGCACAAGTGATCTGAGGCACTTGTTAAAATGCAAGTTCATAGGTCCTGCTCTTAGGGGTTGGCTTGGGTATCTGCATTTCTAACAATCACTCCAAGAGATTCCTATGAGAAATGCTGATGGGATGTCTCTGTTTGGAGAGGCTCTTAAAGCTTTCAGGCAACTGAGGGAAGAAGGACTGGCTTTTTGTACTAAGGGGTAGATCTAATGGCAAGGAAGAGTTAATTCATCATCTCAGAGGAAACTGTCCTGCTGAATATGGATAAATTCAGATAATTTTACTTTTCGTGTCTATTTTTTTCTTTATTTGGCCTGAAATAATTCTGTAAATGGCTTCAACCTTTTCCCATTTACTGCTTTGAAAGCTAAAAGTGATCGGAATGCTGTTAACCCTGTGTTCCATAGGATAACAAGCTCTGTGTACAGGAGAAATGGAATTTACTGTTGGCATCGGCTTTGGGATTGGCTTTCATGCTAAGGTTTTAGTTCCAAGGAAACAGAATTTGGAATTCATTATTAAATTGAATGTATTTTCTCTCTTTTGCTGGTTTGATTTTACTTTATAGTGGAAAAAGCATGACCTTTTGGATTGAACCTATCTAAATTAACATCCCAGCTCTGGCCTTTCTAGTAACATGACCTTGGGAAAATGTCTTAACCTCTTTGAAATTCTCCTTATCTTAAAGTGTATTTAAAAATAACAATCTTCTAAGATTGATGGGAGGATTAAGTGAAGCAACTTATGTAAAGCACTTGGCCCAGTTCCTTGCACATAATAGATGCTCACTAAGTATTAATGCTCCTTCATAGGAAACAACTAATGCAATTCTAAATGTCTTTTTCCACCCAGGTCATTTGTCTGAGCAAAAGATCCTATAGAAATCCCCACTTCTCTAGGCTTTAGTTTCCTTATTTGTAAAATGGGGCTAACCATGGTACCTATGTCATAGGTTTGTTGTGTAGATTTAAATGACATGATACATGTAAAATCACTTAGCAAATGCCTGACATAGAATAAAAGGTCAATGTTAGTAGCTATTATTACAGATATTATTGTTACCCATGATTCTCCTCTTGACACTGCAAAAACTCCCCAAACTAATTGAATAAATGGTGCTGTTGCTTTAGATAGAAGACTGTTGGGATGATTTCTTGTTTTTAGAAAATGTTATAAGTAATTATTAATTTGTGCCAGAAACCTAAATACAACTTTTGGCACATAAGAGCAAACTATTTGTCACTGGTACCAGGCTACCTAGAACTCTTGATAGATAAACTGACATTTTCTTGAACTTATTTAGCCCTGAAATTGTGACAACGCAACATAGTAAAAATGACCTCTAAGGATAATATCTTAAATTCCCCAAAGATGAAGATGTTTTTAGAAAAGTAAACATTCTGAGTTTCAAAATGGGATATCACATTATTCCTTTTAAGAGCAGAACTTTGAAATTTCTTAGTTGAAAATAAATGAAAGACAGGTTAGTTTGCAATCTCAACGTAAGACATTTTTGCATTGTATATAATAATTCTGGCAATGTTTACTCACTTTAAAAGTAATCTAGGTTGTTTCTTTTCCCAGAGACCTTAGTATCACTTGTTTTATCTTAAACAGACTGTCATGGTCCTGTCATTCCATAGATGGCACCTTTTATTTCACTGCATAAAGTCCTTCCAGGACAGTGCCAAATCATCAATGAAAGATAACTTTATGTTCAGTATATTTTTAGTAACGAGTACATTTTATTTTCTTCTAACTCTTAAAAATTAGTAAACTTTCCATGACGTATTTAGTGGTTCTCTAGTAACTTGAATGCCCAAGACTATTAATTTGAATGTTCCAGTTCCTGACAATGCTTGATAACAAAACTATATGACACAATAAAATCAGTCCATCAAGCAGATTTTTGAGAAGCACTAAGGTGTGGTGTATGTGTGTGAAAGAGAGAAGAGGGGGGAGGATGAGGAGAAGAGGAAGAAAGCAGAGTAAGGGTGGAAGCCAGCTGTTGTCATATTGTGTGTAAATGAATAGACTTTTGACTTTTTGACAGAGATTTGGAGGCCTCGACTCAGCCACTAACTCACTACTTTGGGCAAGACATGAAATTTCTCCTGTTGGAGGAGAGATGCTCATATATCATGCCTTGTTGACACACTGATATGGTTACATTTCATTGATCAAGAGAACTCCTTTGTATGCAAAGTCTTTCAAATTCAGATATTTTTTGGAGATAAACAAAACAAAAATAAAAACAAAACCTCAGTTGCTTCTTAAATGTGGCTTGCATTGAGAGTTGCTTGAGGACACTTATCTTCACTCTCGACTGGCTTCCTTTGCAAGGACAGGCATTTTCTACTTTGTGTACTCCAAAGTTTGATCTTTTTTAACCTTTTCATTACCAACATATATTCATTGTGTGCTCCTTGGATTGAGGCATTTCATTACTGCCTTTTAATTTGGATAAGAAGACATTTTTATTCAGAGGATTTGTGGAGATAGCTTTTAAGGCATGGATTGTCGATCTTTTGCCCTGGGATCTCAAGCAACTCTCTTGAAGGTGTCAAGTATAGCACCTAAAGTGTGTGTGAAGTGAAAAATATCAGTAGAAATCGCATTGTAATATTATGTCTTCTTGAATGTCTTCAAGTGATGTTACATGGAGATTCACAGGGTTCATTATACTCCTACAGTCTATTTCTGTATAACATATGAATTCAGTATTAAACTATTATTTATTATTTGTAGCTCTTTGTTGATGATGTTGCTGGATTCTGCCATTATGATTGGCCATCATGCCTTCACTTGGCTTTAAAAAAGTTGTCTCATTTTCTAAATATCCAAATGAAATGAAACAAGGTGAATTATTTCTGACCCATATACATTTTTGAAAGACAAACATTAAGCATAAACAACAGTGTAGTCTCTAGGCATCTCAAACATACATATTCTTACATAAAGACAGAAAGCAAACACAGGTTAAATATGAATAAATCAGTAAGATCAACTTTATGAAGGTTGTACATTTATATCAATTACTGAGACACTAAAGTGGACAGAAGTAGCTATAAAACCTTCAATATTAAAAAAAATTACAACTTGTTTAAATCAAATAAAGGATCTTAGGTACATTTTGTTCACCTTCAGAACCATAGAATGTTAGATATAGAAGAGACTTTGGATATTATCCTGTTTAAACCCTTCATTTTATTGATGAAGAAACTCAAGCCCCAAAGGGAGAAGTGACTTTCTTCATGCCACAAAAGGAATAGGTATAAATTCAGAGGAGAATCCAGAAAGTGCAATATCAGCAGAAGCTAAGGAAAAAGAGAAATTTAAAAGTGGATAAGGCCAGTGCATCATCATAAAGAGATTGAGGATAAACAAATGAAAAACTGCCCTTGGATTTGGTAAGAAGATCACTGGTGAACTTAAAAGAGAAATGTTGGTAGATCAATGAGAATAAAAGACTGTGGGAGAGAAAATGGAGGCAGTTCAGATGAAAATAATTGAGGAAGCAAGAGAAGGAAGATGACCAAAAATAGCAGATTGAAAGTGATTTTTTAAAAAATATGAAGCTTTGAGCATGTTTTGAAAAGGAAGAAAAGGAGCCCTGAGACCCCAAGTTATCATGTTTCTATGATAGAAAATAATTGTGGCATTGATTAGCCCCTCCAAACCAACACTACCTTTCAAAGAAAAAAAAATACACAACCTCAAACCTGACAGCATTCAGGCTAATCATGTAGAAGGAAGGGCACAGGTCAAAAGTCAAGCAATGGAGACTTCAAGGCTAGCCAGCAGTATGACCAGAGGCTAACTACCAACCTTCCTATAATTATCTTTGACAAGCATATGGACTCACTATCTTCTCCTAAAACTAAAACTCGCACTGAAACCATAACATTTTATTTGTTAACTTTCTTGATACATAGTTAAGGTTGAAATATATGTCAAGGATATTTTTCAAGAAAGGCACTGAGTATGTTTATTCCTGGTTGAACTTCTATTATCTAGGCTAAATTGGACGGGCTTGAAAACATGACTCTCCTCAAATTATGAGCATGGAAAGCATCTCTTTGTGGTTGTAAATCTTGACCAAGGTCTAGGTTGGCATCAGTTGTTTAACAATTGATATTCTGGCTGGTGCTTGAATTAGATTTCCAGTCAGCTTCATGGATGGTTAAAACAGTTGAAAGTATTACTGGTGGCTGCAGACCTGTGCATCAACACCATTCATTCCTGTGAGATACTCATGAGTATTACAGAGGTATAATCAAGGACAGACACATCAAAGTCCACCAATTTATGACAACAATGTGAATTTAGGGCTGAAAGTGTACTTAATTCAAGTATGCTGCAATTATACCTTGCAGGATTATCTCATTTAATTCTCAGCAACAGCCATGTGTAGTGGATTTTATTAATCCCATATTACAGTTTGGAAAACTGAGACTCAGGGAGGTTGAGAGAGTTGCACATGGTAGTATAGCAGTTAAGTGGCAGAGCTGAGATGTAAACCCAAGTCTGACTCCAAGTTGTCACACATTCTATTAAGCTACCACTTTAGGTCCTGCACCTTTCCTTCTATTCCTATTCCATAAAATTTTTCCCTATCACTAACTCCGTTTCACTCTCTTCAAGAATTCTACCTTTGGGCTCTCTTTTACTATAAAAATCTGCTTTCATGATAGGATCTGCTATGTGAGTCACATGCATGATGATATGAATTTAGACAGTGCCACCTTTTCCAAAGGGATTTGTATCTTATATATATTCAGTCTAGGATGAAAGTTTAGGCCGTCTGTTAAAGGCACTTTGGGCATCAGTGAGCAGGAGGAAGAGCTATTTGGGAGCAAGGGTCAGAGGCCCATCCAAGTACCTGTGATATATTGCCAGGTAAGTAGCACCTCTTCTGCTTATGTATAAAACTGGCACTAGTCCCTTGCTTAAACTGGCTATGTTTGGACAAAAGGGAGCACAGCCCTGAAGGGAGATGGGAAAATATGACCTTTAAGGTCCTTTCTGTCCCAGAGATTCAATGAGCCTATGTTTTGATGACTCAGAGGGTTGAGCAATTATCTCGTGTTATTAAGTGGGAGAGATCAGGACAAAAAGAAATCTACTTTCTGATTCCAGTGGTCTGAGTTGGTTGCTCAGAAACCCCCGAAAATAGCTCAAATCCCTGCTTCATTTGGTCAAACCATCCTCTGAGTATCCTTTTTTCTTTAGGGAGAATCATTGTTCCTTAAAAGGTGGGGGGAAAAAAGGTGGACGACTAAAATCAGATAATAATTATTGTTGGAAAACCCTTATGCCCTATTCAATCTATGCTCTTCATTTTACAAAAGGCCTGAGACCCAAGGAGGTCATGGTTTGTTAGAGACAGAGCTGGAGCTGGAACCCAGGACTCCTGGCTTCCAGCCCAGAATTCTGTTTAATATACCCTGCTGTCTGATAATATCCTTTTCCAAGCTCTTATTTTCATTTAGTCCTTAGTAAGACCAGAAAAATACAACCAGCAAATTGAGGTTTAGCAAGCTAAACAACTGCCTCTTTACTCAACCCCTTCCTACTGGGGGCTTATTCTTTTGAACAATTTGATACCCTAATAAATCCCTAGGCCTGAGATGAGTATATTTTAATGAAAGAGAACAAACTCTTGTTTGCTTTTCCAGTTGAAATGGCTTCTGAGCAGTAGGAGAAAGGCTGGACTTCAATGGTGTTTGGTTTTTGTGGTAGCTCTGCCTGCAGGTAGAGGGAAGTACTGAGCCTGAAGCTGGTTGACTGGAGGATGTGTCCCAACACAGTCCTTATCTGGCCAACTGGTGCAGATGGGAGCTTTGTGGACCTTACTGCTTTTGGCCTTTCATTGTAAGACTGTTGGGTGGACTAGTGTATAGTGCTAAGATGACTGATCTAATGACTAGCATCCCACCTCCTACCTGAAAACCCAGGCTTTTTTCCTGCCTGCCTGCTGCCTCAGCTTGATTTGCCTGACTCATATTAGTCTTAATGGCAGTGACACATGCAAATAACAAATGCATTTAGCAAGGAGCAAACCCCACTAAAGTAGAAGCCTAATTCTAGGTTGCACAGTGGTTTCAGCAAAGAAAACCTCCTACAGATCTGAAAGAAAACAGTAGCTTATTTCCAAGGAAATTGGAATCTGTGGCACTTCCAGCAGTATAGCATGGTATTTTGGTTAAAAGTGAAGACTCGGTGGTCAGGCTAACTGTGTTCATCTCCAGCTCTGTCACATATTAGTTGTGTAGCCTTGGGTAAGTTACTTAACCTCTCTATGACTAGCTTCCTCACCTGTGAAATAGACCTAAGTCATAGGGTTGTTTTGATGATTGAAAGAGTAAATAAATGTAAATCACTTAGAAGGATGCCTGGAACATAGAAATCACTGTGTCAGCTCTTATTATTTCCAATGCCATTTGTAGTCATATCTCGAAAGAGTTATAGGAAGAACAAATGAAGGTGTGGTTTTCTACAGTTTCTTGAAACTGCCCTTCTTTTGGTTTCTAGAATTTTTGGCAAAGTAAAATATTGAGGTGATTTCCCCTCAACCAGGTGTGCTAACATCATTGTGATCCCTTCTCTGAATTGAAGTTGAAAGCTGTTTTGCATAGATAATCTTGCAGGCACATGCATTTTCTCCAAATAAGGGAGTGGTCCTGTTGCTGCAGCAGAAATGAATACTGTGATGAGTGCATAAAGGTGAAGGGCCCTTGTAAATAAAGTAGCAAATTAGCAATGATTTTGCCATCAGTTTTGAAACAAATGGATTGAAAGAGATTGCAATAACTACATGCCTAACTTAGAGCTGCACTCGAAGCATTTAGTAAACATGTCATTCCAGTATTGAAAACAGCATCTAATCAAAGCATGTTTATAATTAGACATCACATATAATATCTCTCAAAATTATGTTCTGCCAGGTGAGATGTCATTCCCTGGAACACTGAAATCAACTGTTTGTTAGGCCTTTGTTATTATTAAAAAGAACAGGTTGGGGGTACCAAGAGAGACTCAGATAAATGAAAGTGCTTAATTTTAATTAGCAAGAGAAAAACCCAATATGGGTAGCCTGTATGGAGAACCTCGTGCCAGTAAAACCTGCCTCAAAAGGTATGACTCTATATTAATTTAAATCAGACAGACATTGGCAGTGCGTTCTTTTATTTTTCATTAACATTTTGATTTAGAACAACAGATTGCTGCAGTGAGGGGACAAGAACAGCAGCCAGTGAGCCATCTGCCGAGCATCTCACTGACGACTCCACTAGCGAAAGAAGCCAGTGACTCTGGAATGTATGCAAGAGGGACACACACCATTAGCTAAGTGACAGGATGAAAGATGGGAAACTTTGCCGGGTCAGAGAAGACAGAGATGGAGAAGGCAAAGCAGAGCCCATTCTGATTGGAACTTGAAAAGATCTAAGTATTTGCAGCAGACCAATAGGGTGGCAATCTGTGATGGGTTTGCTTGTATGGAGTTTTTTTCTTTGAAACTACGGGTGGGACAAGGAAAGGGCAGTGATAGGCTAAATACACAGTCATTTGCATTGCAAGTCACATGTGACACGTTTTCCAGATCAGTGAAGATTTCTCCCTTTAGACACACTAATTCTTGATCCATTTGAGATGGAAACCTTTCTAAAATGGAAAACCCCTTCCCTGCCTTTGTAAACACAGTAGAGTGATGGCACACCAAGGCAGGGGTGGTGGGAGTGGGTGCATGGCATGCAAACAATAAGAGGGTGCATTGTGTGTAGAGAATTTAAAGACAGTAATAAACTGTCTAAAAGTCTACCTTTATTACCACTATGAACAGACAATTCAGTGAAAAAATACCCCTCTCAGTTGGGATGGACCTCTTCTATCACCCCTTCCCCATGGTACCCCAATGCAATAGAATCAACACAATTCAGTTTTCTATTCATGCATCTGGATATTTGTCAGGAACTCCAGCTCCAGTGCTGGCTGTGTTATCTGGGAGGCTATTTGCCCTCTCAGATCTATTTGTCCCTGAACTTAGTAGCCCCAGACCACTGGACATTTACAGTTGGCAATTCTATGCTGTTCCCTCACTGTCAACTGTTATATTTCAGTATGTCTGCTTCTAGGAGCACCCCATTTCTATTATGTTATCTTTGGTAACCTAGGAAGTATTGAACGTTGTTAGCCTCAAAATGAGAAAAGAGATAGAAGGCTATGAAAGTAGAAGATTAAAAGCATAGTAATCTGTATCCTTTGCATAATAAGGTGTGGAAGTGTGGAATGCATTGCAGAAAGTTTTTCTTTAAAAATAGTTAAAATAAAAATAGCACTTGCACTGCTGAAAGATATGTGCTTCAATTATCTAGAAAATTAGCTTAGATGGAGTCACTTCTTTACAATGATAGTTAAATGGAGATATCATAGTTAATGGAAAGAGCACAATATTAGGAGACAGGGTTAGTTCCTACCCCTACCACTTACTGGGAACAATGCTTAGGATCTCTGTGCCTCAGTTTTTTTTAACTGTCAAGTGGGTATGGTAATAATATTTGCCTTGCCTACTTTACTGTGAAGTGAATTTTCTACCAGCCTTTATCCATGCATACTACTGGTAAAGTGCCACCAGTCAGTGCAGGTCACCATCTCTCTCACCCTCCTGCACACTGGACCTGATACATACCTTTAGGGATGATCTATCTCTTTACTTCCTTACTTGCTTGACCCAATAAACTCTTAAGGCATATTTATGTTCATACATGTATGCCACTTAATTATTAGGGTCTTTCTCCTAAAGATTGAGGGCTTTTCACTCACAAAAGCCTAAGAAGAGAAACTATCTTTAGGTAACCTGTGTAAGAAGAGCCATGGGGTTTCCAGGTCAAAGTTGACCCTCTTGACAATGGTCATTTGGAGTTACATTAAGAGAAGCTGATTCTCCATGCTCTTTTCCCACCTCCCCTCAATCTCCAAACACACCCACATAGAAGAACATAGGGCTTGAGGAATAATGATCCTTTCTTGTAATTTCATTAACTTTGGTGCTATGCCATCTCAGCTTCATTTTGTTATTTTATTCCCAAAGGGCAATTCCTCCTGTCTTTAAAATGAGTTTGGCCTCAACCTGCCATCTTCTAGCTGCACACACTCAGGCTGAGCCTTTCTCTTTGTTCTCCCTCCATAGTGTTCACTCAGTGAGAACCCAAGAAGGGAGGAGATAGTGGCAACTTTAGTGGCCTTTTTCTTACCTCACAGATTAACTTTACACCCTAAACTAGAAAGGTGTCATATTATTCAGCACTATGAGTGGGTAAGTCACATTAAGGAGTCATGTTTTGGATTCTCCCTCTCTGTCAGCTTCCCTGCAGTATTCCCACAGGTGGGGCTGGCTCTACAGGGAGGTGAAAGTAGCATCCATCTAAGTAGTGTGATTTGGAGTGTAACCCAAATGCTATCAGAAATAGCTCTCTCATTGGCTCTCTCGTTGAAGTTTGCAGGACACCCCTGTTAAATTATAAATATGCCATTATAGGGTCCAAAATATGAGGACCCTGAGAAGGTGAACAATTTGCCATTGCTTAAAAGCTATGCTCTTGATTATTAACTCGAATGCTTTACTGGTTTTGATTTTTAGCTCAACATCTATTTAGTAGAGAGTGGAGAAGTACACCCACTGGTGGCATGATTTACAATGTGCCCAGCATTGTGCTGAGCATTTGACATGAATTCCCTCATTTAATATTGACAATTACTCTAAGAGAGGCAGGATTGTGACTGTTATTCCATTGAGGAGGACAATGAAGCACTGAGTGTTTAGGTCACTTGCTGAAGGTCATGTAGCTGGAAGTTGCAGAATCAGCAGTGTAACCCAGATCAGCTCTAGCTTTAAAGTCCACACAACTCTGCCTCTAATATTTGGAGCCCAAATATGCCTACTGCATTGAACAAAACCAAACCCCAGTATAGAACCGGTTTGGCTCCTTACAAGGAAGTTGGAATAGGCCATGAGATATAAATTCCAGAGCACGGGTCTCTGCTGTAGAAGCCTGCCTTGAGTGGGATATCTTGGTGAAGTCTGGGGCATCTTCTGAGCATATGGAAAGCCCCAAGCTCCTGAGCAAGGGAGGACAAGGAAAGGTGCAGAGCCCCCCCCAAACTCTCAAAGAGAACCTTGTGATATCATCTGACTTAAACATTTGAAGCTAGAAAGGACATTTGGGGTCACCTAGTCTAATGCTTTTATTTTACAAATGGGAAAAGGTGATGTGTAGAGAGGGGCAGTTAGTCACATAGCTGGTTAGTAGTGGCAGGGTGAGGGCAAGGTTTTTTCTTCCATAACATATTGCCTCCTTTATATGTGTGGAAGAATTAACTCTGAACAAACCAGAGATTTTAGCAACTCAGTTTGAGCCAGCCAACCTTAAATATCACCTCTTCCCCTCCCCCCCCAGCTTAATTAGAACACCAAATTACAATTCTGAGGCCATATTTTCAGGACTCATTCACTGAGGCTGTCAGAGGATCTGGTTGTCCTCACTGATTTTGAGCTCAGAGATTAAAAATGTCTCCAAACAGCATAAATGTATTGAATCTTCTCTGACAGTATTTATATTTTCGGCTGGCACCAGCTCTGGGCTAAGGGGTTCCATCTGTTTACTTCCCACTGTGTAAAGTAGAACTGCCTTTGACTTGCCTGACATTTGTTCCTTCCGACTTCCTGAGGGAGCCCCTTGTTCTAGCATAATAGGGCTTGGTGAACAAGGTCATTTCACCTCTCCATCTATCTTGCTGATTTCATACTATAGCCACTTCAGACACAAGAGGCCCGATTTTGGCTGGCCCTCACCTCGTGAACATTTTAGGTGCAGCAGCCAGTGATCTCTGCAGCATGATAGAGAGCTTTCTAACTGCTTTCTCCTCCCTTCCCCCTGTGCTTCCTGGCCAAGTCTGGGAGGCCCTCTCTGCAGGAGCTTTTCGGAGGACAAGGTAAGGGTGAGCTACCTCTGGCAATAGTATCTCCTTCAGCTGAAGAGAGGAAGAGGAGTACATCAGGACTGGGGTAGGGGGTGAACCTTGATGGACTTTGTCCGGGCCACAGTGGCAGCTGGGGAAGGCAGCCAAAATTTCAGAGCTAAGAATAGTGAGACCTCATTTGGGTTTATCGTATTAACACATTTCACACTACATTTCTTAATGGGCTGCCTTGTTGGATGGCATTTTTAGTCACCTTTGGAGCCTGCTATTGAAAAACTCCTTTCTTGTTTCTTTTTAAATAACCTTCTGTGGTGTTGAACTTGAAAAGGTTGTCAGGTGGAAGTGTTTATGTTCTCTCATCTCAGCTAAAATAGCGTAAAGATGAAAGTATCCAACACATATATTTACTGAGTACCTGGAGGGATATAATTCAGAGGATGCAGCGATATCTGAGCTGCCATCATTGATGCAGCTCTTGCTTGATGTAGGCTGTATGCATGCCAGGGTAAAATGAATAGTCCCATGGCTGTAATCAATTTACTTCATTCAGACAATTGGCAATTGTATTTTCAAGCAACTGGCAATTTCATCTGCTTTACCAAGTTTCCCGAAAACACACAACTGAGGACTGACAGCAAAGATAAATATTAACAATAAAAAAGGACATCTGCTGCAGCAGTCATTCTGGGGACAACAGAAGTCCCTTGTGAATCTGGCCAAGTCTGAGTGCACTCACCCCACCTAAGACTCCCCACCCCATCATCTTCCAGAACCCTTACTCTCCCTTACCTGGAATGAAGTTGGCATTTAAAGATATAGTAGAGCTATGCAATATATGGTATCCTTGCAAAGAATCTCAACTAATCAGTTTCTACCTACATGGATTCCACAAATAACTGGATTTCTTCCTTATTCCCTTTTAGACAAAGGCCAATAAATAACGAACTGCAGTGATTGCCTTAAGACTCTGCTCAGGACATCTGGAGACCTAAGTTCTAGTCCCATTTCTGTGACTGGATCTGTGACCTCAAGCTGTCTCCTCTCTGAATCTCTGTTCTTATAACATTAAGATGTCATGCTAGATGATCTGATCTCTAAGGTTTTTTCTCTCTATAACAGTCTATATTTCCAATATGAAGGATTTAATTTTAGAAACATTTTTTCCTAGGCTCAGTGCATTCAGCCTAGTCTCCTACACTTTCTGCATCTCTAGTCCTGCTCATGACAATCATATTATATCTAACTTTACATACGTAACAATCATATTTTTCTTCATAGTTTTCAAAGCACCTTCACATTCATTCTCTCATTTGATCTTCATAAAATCCCTGTGAGGTACACAGATCAAGCATTATTATTTCCATTTTATAGATGAAGAAACTGAGACTTAGCCAAGTAAAATAACTCATAGGTCATAGGGCTAGATAACTGCAAAGATGAAACAAGAACCCAGGTATTCTGACTCCAAGTCTGGTGCTTTATTCCTTTGACAGATATTATATTAATAATGACAGCTAATATTTATTGAGTGCTCACTATGTACCAAGCACTTTCCACGTATTTTATCATTTAACTTTTACTACAACCTTATGAGGTGGGCACTACTACTTACCCCACTTGTCAGACAGAATAACTGAGGCTTGAAGGGGTTAAGTTCCTCACCCATAATTATGCTGCTAGAAAGTGATGGATCCAGGATTTGAGCCCAGAGAGTCTGGCTTCTGAGCATAACCACCATTGCTATACTGCCTGTCTTGAGTTATATAACATGTACCTTAAAGAGGATAGAAGGTCAAATTCTCACTTTGGTTGCCCTATCTGGTGGAGGAATAGTGATTATTCCAGAAAGGTCAAGGCAACTAATCAGTAAGCAAGAATTTATTAGCATTTACTCTGTGTTCGGACCTGTGCCAGGATGCAGATATTGCAGGAGATTGGGACAAAACTGTATACCTTAGTGAACTGGGAATCCACTTAAATGGATAAAATTGGGTAGTGGTTATAAAAATCATGGCATATATGTGTCATAAAATGACTCTGTGTAATATAATAACTTACAGACATTAAAAAATTCAAAATTTCAAAGAACATTTAAAGGGTCTGGAAAAATCTTCCCTATATAATATGAAAAGACAGGACATAAATCTGTGGATATGGCAAGACCCAATTTTGGGTGATTTTCTACTTCACTTGGATGATTTTTATTATCTATATTTTGAAGGTTTTTTTGTTTGTTTGTTTTTCAATCAGCATGAATAATTTGACACTTTAACTTCTATAATTATTTTAAATGTCCTACATTAAAAACATCTAGTTAGGGTAATATGACTATATGACTTATATGCATGAAAGAATTCAAGGAAAAGAAGGTATCAGCAATGGTAATGTAATAAAACCTGTGGTGCTACTTCAGTACAACACGGTGCTGGTATGGTTGCAAAACATGGTGGAAAAGACCCTGCTTCTGGGAATTTGGCAGTTTAGATTCTCATTTTGCTTCTGTCAGTAGGGAGCTGCATCACTTTTGCCAAACCTATTCTTTTTATTTTATTTCATTTTTATTTATTTTATTTTATTATTTTTATTCTTGAGAATATTACAGATGACCCCTCTTTTTTTTTCTCTCCCCCTTGCCCATTACCACCTGGTTTTGGGCCTCACTTTCCTCATCCACAAATGAGGTAGTTGGACTAGAACTACTTGATCTATCTCCAACAGTGTGATCTATACGAGGACTGCAAGACTTAGTTTTAATCACTCCTGACTATAAATCAGATGGTGATAAAATGACAGGTTAACACTGGGGACACTGCCCGGCTGGGTGTGGCTCAGCAGCTGAGCATCAACCTAGGATCCAGGAGATCGTGGTTTGATTCCCGGTCAGGGCACATGCCCGGGTTGCAGGCTGGATCCTGAGTCGTGGGCATGCAGGATGCAGCTGATCAATGACTCTCATCATTGATGTTTCTATCTCTCTCTCTCTCCCTCTCCCTTACACTCTCTGGAATCAATAAAGATATATTAAAACAACCAACCAACCAAAAAAAAACCAAAAACACATTGGGGGCACTAATTGGAAGATACCATTAACTGTGGCCCCTGAAACTCGTGCTTTACTGCATTGCTAATTCACTTGCTGTATATTTATTTTTCCTCTCATCCACTTATTTTTTTTCAAAAAAAAGGACAGAGCCATCATTATTTTCATATATAAAATCATTGTGTAGCAGTGAAAGTTAAAAGAAGAAAGATTATGTTGGGAAGACATCCTACGGAAGTGCCAAGAGTTGGAAGATCTGTGTTATAATCTCAGCTCATCCATCCAATAGCTGTGAGACCTTGGGCAAGTCACTTAGCCTTTTTGTTCCTGTTTCCTTATCTGAGAGAAAAAATCAGTGATCCCATGAGACAACATAGCAGTGGCCTTGGATAGGAAATGAGAAGAGGAGTTGATGCAAGTGGAGCAAGGACACTCTGAGATATGAAGGGAAACATTTCTTTTGGTTATCACCTAGATTTGGGCCTGCTGGAGATAGCATGCTGATAAATCCGCTCCAGAATACAAAGGGAGAGAAGGTGGAAAAAGATTGTATTGCCTAGTACTCCTCAGCAGGATCATTTCTAGTGCGTCTGTGCTTGTAGAATCAGCTAGTTAACCTTTGCTCTGGAGAGAAATGGAGACTGAAATGCTGGAAAACCACATTAGCAAAATTTCTCTTTTAACCTTTTCCATATCTCCTTCCTTTGCTATTTATGGTCTGACTTAGGCAAGCAACATCAAAAGAAGAAAATTCATCCACTCAAACTGATATGTTCTAAACACATCACCCTTAATAAAAATAACTCAGAAAAATCATGGCTGGGAGAGCTCAACTGGCAAAACATTTTCCCACGTCTAAGTGAAGATTCCAAGATACACTTTTCCACTCTCCCACTTTCAACCACATTAAAATAGACTTTACATTTGAAGAAAGGTTGTTCTTTCCTTTAAGCCTAGGAAAGTGCCACGGTTCTTACATTACTATCCATGCTGCTTTATCCCAAACATATCTAGTTCAGATAAAAAGTCAGAAGGGATCATGTCCTTCTGGACAATTCCACTCAGTGACGGCATGATTAAACATAGCAGTGTGTATGCCCTGGCATTGGAGGGGGGCACATCAAGTAAATCCTTTCTTTCTCCTTTGCTTTGCCCCAAAGCAAATCCCTCATGCCTGATACAGCATTGTGAGTATACTCAGTGATGACCCCATCTAACCCTGTTCCAGAAAAAGAGTCACAGATGGTACAAATTAGTTTGGAGAGCTTTAGGGGTAGTTATAGATGGGAAGAAGCTATTTTATGGTTTGCTTTTTGCTGGTTCTACTCCTCTCTTCCACTTACCAATCAACCCAGTACTCTGTTAATAATGGCTATCATTCATCGAACATTTACTATACACCAGGCATCATAGTAAATATTTTACATTGATAATCTCAATCTTCACAACAAATTTATAGGCTAGTTACTATTATGTTCACCTTCATTTCACAGATGAGAAAACTGAAGCTTAAAGAAGTTAAGTAATTTGCCCAAGGTCATATAACTAGTAAGAGAAAGAGTCAATATTCAAATACAGGTAGTCAAATTTGGAACCATTCTTTGCCCTTTGGTTGCTCCCAGACTGAGTAGAAGAAACAGTCTTCTACTAGGCAAGAGTCAAACAGCAACCCTTGCTCTAGATAGTTAGGTGCAAAACCCCAGGGCCAGGAGTTAATGTATAAAGAGCTGGGACGCTCCAGGTATCTTTATCCAGGGGAAAGTACAACTTTCTTTATTGTTTTCTTCTCATGTTCTATAGATCTACAGGCAGTAGAAAGAAGAGCTGGGAACAGTGAGAGTTGGAACCAGGAAGTCAAAGGGCACTGTTAGTAACTCCTGCACAAAGTGGACTGAACTCTTTTTTTAAAAAAAACAAAACCCAAAAAACTTTCGCTTTTTGAAATTTATTTGGAGAGAGAGAGAGAGAGAGGGAGAGAGAGAGAGACATCAATGAGCTGCCTCCCACACGAGCCTGACTGGGGATCAAACCCGCAACCCAGCTTTGTTTCCTGACTGGGAGTTGAATCAGCCACCTTTTGGTGCATGGGATGACACTCCAACCAACTGAGCCACACTGTCCAGGGCTGGACTGAAATCTTGAAAGAGGCTGTGATATTTAGTCAAAGGGTTGGCTAGACTCAAAGATGTGCCAGAAGTGGGTCTCTGTTGAGCTGTCATCATCTGGATGGAAAAACACTAAAATAATTATCACATGCTAAGTGTCACCAGGAAGTGGGAAGGACCAGGGGAAGATATATGCAATGTGTGTGTGCCAGGGCAGTGCCTACTTTAGAGAAGAATAGGTAGTATGGAGTGCCTCTCTTCTCAGTTCACTGCAGTCTTGACTATGGGGCAGTTCCCTGGGGTCTTAACTATGGGGCCCATGGAGAAATCTCACTCACTAATGACCCTGTAGTGCCCAAGGAAATTAAGGGGAATCCCTCAGGGAGGCCCTGAGCAGTTCCTTGCTGTTTTTTCTTGTGCCCCATTTCTAAGAGAAGCTTTAGGGCCTTGGCTGCAGAGCCAGTCCCCTGGGTGGTTGGCCTACATGTTTTTTTCTAGATGAACCATAAGACATGTGGGTGCCTCCTGGGCTTTTTGGCAGTCAGAGAAACTACTTGTGTACTGTTAGATAATGGATTGCCACAAGAGAACAGAAACAATGACTCATATTGTGATTAGAAGTAGATGGAATTAGAGATGAAGACAGTTATTTGGTAAAGAAGACTCTAGGTCTTCCCTTGAACTTGTAGTACTTAGGTTATGCAGAAAAAGGAATCTTTGAATTCTTTGATCATAGAATATCTGAGTATCTTTCACTCACAAGATGCAAACTGGGTGAGCAAATTTGGATGTATGAGTGAGAGATGTAGGAGGTGAGGGTGGTGGACTGGTGATTTGAAGGGATGCTATGATGGCTTTCTTGGCAGAAAAAATAATCTTGGGTTTGGGGAAAAGCTTAGGACTGTAGAAAGGCTCACAGGGCAGCTGTTTAAGAAGGAAATCTAGCCCCTAAAGTGACAAGAGATTTTACTTTTCAACTGAAACTAGGTTTCTGTTTTTAGGACAAAAAGCTCAAAAGATTTTAAGCTAATGATTATGTTTATAATAATATTATTCAATATGTACCAGGCACCATTCTAAGTATTTTATGTGGATTTGTGAGTTATCTCATTTAAAATTCTCAACAACCCTATGAGGTAACTATTATCACCCCCACTTTAAAATTGGGAAATTTGAGTCACAATGAAGTTGAATAACTTGCTCTAAGGTCTCACACCTAGAAAGTGGAAGAGTTGAGATGTGAGCAAGGAGAAGCTACAAATGGCTAGAATTACTTTTACTGGTTTCAAGGATTCAATATTTTCATCAGTCTTATAAAGGAAGAAAATAGATGAATATGAAAAAAAATTTCAAGATGTAGAAAAAGAATTTGAGAGGTTTCATTTTGGATGAACTTTCCCTAATAAGAAATGAAGTGAAACTGTTACTAGAAGAGGAGGTAGTAGGAACTGGACAAGAGTTAATGATAACATGTCAAAAATGGCAGCCTCCTCAGACATCATCCAGAAGAACTTCCCCACTTTACAAATGATAAAAACTAGAACCAGAGAACAGAGTGACTTGTACAAGGTCATCTAGGCAGTGGTGGCAGAGTTGAGACTGGAACCCAGATGTCCTCATTCCTGCTCCATTGCTCATTCTACTGGACCCCTAATATTGCTTTTATTGTTTCCCCAGGCCATAAGAAACATGGTATCTCAAATGTTATATTTTCTTTTAACTACTTTGTAAGACTTCAACATAAATTGTGTCATATATATTGGGTTTTATAGTCTGAATCTATAATCTTGGGGTGGTCATTTACCCTTATTGGGAAATAGGTAGTGCAGGAGTGGTTATCTAGCAATTAAAAATCCAATCAAGAAGTAGTTCTACCAGCACTTCAGGTATCTTTATCTCTAATGAACAGGGGCTTTGTTAATTAACATTTAGTTTTTCATTGGTGAAATCAGTAGTGTTCAACATATGTGGATTGGCTAGAAATATGGTAAAGGTATTTCCAAACCAGCAGAAAGAAGATATAAGGATCTAACAAGATCTGTCTATAGTGCTGTCTTTTAGGAATGGTACCTTAGGCTTAATTCATAAATAACCCTGTGGGCAGCTACTAATAAGGATTCTTGGTTATTTGCATCCTGCCATTTGAATATTATTTTGTCTGCCTCAAGTGTACCTTCATGCAAGGTGCTATTGGAGTACCTAAAAGGATAGGGAGCTGGACTTGACTGAGCCTACAGAATAGGCTATACAATTATTTATTTTTATTTTTTTTTAAAAAAATATCTTTATTGATTTAAGAGAGGAAGGGAGAGATAGGAACATCAATGATGAGAGAGTCATCACTGATTGGCTGCCTCTTGCATGCTCCCAACTGGGGATCAAGTCCGCAACCCGGGCATGTGCCCTGACTGGGAATTGAACCTCAACATCCTGGATCTTAGGTCAATGCTTGACCACTGAGCCACACCAGGCCAGGCTATACAATTATTTTTATGCCTCCTTGCCATTATTTTAATGAGAAACAGAATTTGGTTTGAGGCTTACTTTACTACCTGCCACTCTAACTATGGCAGGCTATTGATATCCAACAAAACATACCTAATGAATGTGAACAACCAAATTGGCTTAGGTCAGTTTACAGCTTTAGATAACTCTATTTTGGATTCCAGTCTAAAGTTGGTGAGCCTCTTCTTGGGGGCATATAGGAAGCTCCTACCCTGGGTGAATGTTGGCAAAGACTTACTTGACCTGGCAGCCTCCCAGTTGTGTGCCTAAGATTTGCATGTACTATAATCTAAGCAGATTCTCCTACAGCATTCTCTTGAATTACTGCTTCTGAACTGCTGAGCACTTGTTAATGACCCTGTGCCAGCATCCAGACCTTGATGCAGGCCTCAGCATTGCCTAGGGGAAGATTAGTTAGAGTAGAGCTGCCACTCAACCATGAAAGGCCACTGGATATAACAGTGTATGTATGTAGGACCATAAGTATGTGCACAAGAGAGAAGGTTCTGCCATATTGAGGTACCTTGATGATACACTAAGAAGAGAAAGTCAATAGAGTTCTGACTAAGAAGAGCTTTTCTATTTTCCCAGTAATTATAAGTTAATTGAGCTTCTCTCAACCAGTAACTTAGCTGCTAGAAGGAGGTGGGTAGTGTAGTTTAGAGGTCAGAAACTTGCACCTACCACATTCTACAACCCCAAGTCCTGTTGTAGATGTTTTGTTGTACCACAGTAGTTTTAAAAAATTGAATTCGAATGTCTTTAGGTAAGGGCATGGAAGCTCCAGATTGCCACAGGCCCTACTACTCCATACCTGGACCCATTTCCACATTTATGTGATTCACCTGGCTCCTATAATCATTTGCTATTTCAACCACAGCTGAAACTGAGTCCCAGCTCTATAGGCAGGAAGATCTCAGGTAAAATCCTGGCTTCACTAATTAGCCAGCTGTGTGATCTTGAGCTAGTTGCTTATATATATTTTGAGCCACTTCTGATACTTTTTAAATAAAATGGTGAAGAGAGTGCCTCCTTTCTAGTGATGTTTTGATGATTCCATGAGACAAGGCATGTAAAATGATCAGTGCAGTGTCTGACACATGGTATGGGCTCAATGAATGGTATTGTTATTATTTCACTCCTGGTTTTAAATTTGTTGATAGAAATGATGGCACAATGAATGCTATGTAAAAATTGATTACATTACTGAATGCTTTATAAATGGATTGCAATATATCTATTTTTAGCAAATGGATTGGCATTTGCCATGACATCTAGTTTATAGCATGGCTAAGGATCAATCATTAGCTAACAAGCAAAGATGGGAAGAAGCATTGTGAAAATAAAAATAATTTCATTGTTTTTAATTATTATCTCAAAGAGCACTTTTGCTTTACCTCAGAGACTGACTTCAGACTGGCCTCTTATTTCTTTCAAGTCTTGACTTTCCAACCTGAGAATCAAACTCACTAATGCTTGCATGCGCCAACAGCATCTCACTTACTTACAGAAGTAATATATGTGAAAGTGCCTGGTACAATGCCTGGGGCTTAGTGGGTTCTCAACAAATTGAGAATTAGTCTGAATTAATACATCTCTGTTTGCAGTACCAAAGCTTATTAAATTAGTGATTCCCAAATTGAGTGTACATTAGAATTACCCATAGAGCTTGTTAAAAAGGCCTATCCTCATATTTTCTGATATAATACATATGGAGTGTGACCTAGGAATTCATTGTTTGATAAGCATCTTTGGTAATTCTGATGTAAGTGGTCCAATTCAAGAAACACTGTTTTAAAGTAACCAAAAATTAGCTTTGGAAATAGCAATGAGATATAAGAATATTTTAGAATCTGTTATAGGTTATGGCTGACTGGCTGTCAATGTTCTTTCTACCTTAAAATTACAGAGGTGTTCACCCACACAGAGATCCATACCCACATCCACTCAATTACTCCTCTGTGGGCTGGGCCCTGATCCATTTCTGTCTCATCTATTGCTGGGAGCCTGATCCCTTTTTGGATAGCTGCAAGGATTAGGGCCCTGGTTGCAATGAGTAATTGGCAAAGTAGATCAGCCAATCATGGATAATTGAAAGGAGACTATTTTTGTTTGCAACATTTTTTAAAGGTTAAAAAAAATCCTCACCACCTCCATCACAAACTGATTTTACTTCTGAAAATATTCCACAGTAATTGTGGGGAATTCAGAGGCTGAGATTCAATTGTAGCAAATAACCATGCACTTTAGAGGCAACGGACCCACTACCATCTGAAGGGTGTGACTTGAAGGGTCAAAGGCAACTAAAATCTTAATCAATAAACTACCAGAATTTATCCGTGAAGGTCAAATGTTGCAAAATAAGTGAAATGTATTTAAGGGACTCTTCCTTATCTTTAAGAGTCTCCCAATGTCCCCTGAATGCCCATCATCCACTTGGTGCCCCACTTCCTTAAGCAGATGCCTTGTTCTGGGTCACTCACCTGTCTTGGAAAGTCTCCTCTGAGGATCCTGCAAGGTATTAGGTGGTAATCTGATGTAAGAATTCTGCCGGAAATATTAATGGCTAATAAGGATTTAACTCATTCCTTTCTAGATAGCATGCTTGCACTTTAGCACAGGCCTTCAGTACAGTAACTCAAATAAAATAATTCATGGAATTTTAGATTAATGGCAGACTGATGGGGGGCAATATTTTGGGTAATAAGTTGCCATTTGGCAGTCCTTAAATGATACTGGGTAAGCCCTTAATGACTTCCCTGGAGCAGTTCTCAGCTCAGATATGTTGGAAAGTGATACTACTTCTCTTCCCTCCCCTCTACCTCACATTGAGTGTCTGGCACCAGCCTTGAAAATGGAGTAAATTTTTCAGGTTCTTAGGGAGCCAGACAGAATTCAGATTGTGTTGTACTTCTTGTCTCTAACCCTGATTAAGGAAAGTCAGACAGCTGAGGAGCAGATGCTACATGCCTCCTTCTGGCATGTCTTGACCTAAAGAAGCAAGGTGAAAAGGCAGTTGAAACTGCATGCCAACCTTAACTTTCTTGGTTAGGTTGTTTCTAAAGGGGACACTTTGAGGTGTTGCAAGAATCCAGGACACTGTCATCCTGGCTCATGAGTTACCTCCCCTCTCAGCCTGTCTTCCAGTCTTCATTTCAAATTCCTACAAAAATCAACTCTAAGTAGATGCTCTCATCAGATATCTAATCATACCACCTACAGACATGGCTGAAACGGACACAGGGTGGTTGGGAATAGGTTAGAGACATCCTTGAGTCGGAATGAGCCAAATGTGTCTCTTACAGAATCTCCTATGGAAGGCAAGAATGTACAAATATGGGTAAAAGCTTGTCATGGAGAACCATTTTCTTTGGTAATCACAGTCTCTCTGGTCTGGACTCTACTTACTCAAAGTGTGGTTTGAGTACCAACAGCATTGGTATCATTCAGGGGCTTGGTAGGAATACAAATTCTTGGACCCCATCACAGATCTATTGAATCAGAATTTTTGTTTTAACAAGATCCCCAACTGATTGCTGTGCACATGAAAGACTGAGAAGTGCTCTTCTAGACTGACTTGCGCCCTGTGGGGTTAAAGGGTCATTACCAGCTGTATTTTCTCTACTCATTCTTATCCTTGCTCCTGTGCCTCCTCCAAATAAGGACAAATGATTGTCCTGTTGAGGATAATAGCTAAAGATGCCAGTGGCAGTTAGGAACTAAGTTATTTCTCTTACCAATGCTCAAATGGAAATCCAGCTGAGAGTATTCTGGTTATTTCCATGGGAAGGGAAGCCGAATGTACATTTGAGACAAGGCAAGGGATGGATGGAGGGAGTCAGAAGAAGACACTACTTGGATAAGCTTCCAAGTCCCTCCAGAGCTACCTTTAAGCATCTGTGAGGGGGATGCTGCCTTGTAATAACTGAATTCTACATGCCATAGCAGGGAAAGGAAACTCAGCCTGAGCTCCAGCTTCCCTACAATATCTCTCTCCTTTTCTGACCTCCTTTCCATGCCAGCGAATTTTCTGCCAATGCCCACATAGGCATCTTCAGACTCTCCAAAAACCTGTTGTTTTGTAATACAGATAAAAAGTTACACTCTTTAAAATAACTTTATTGAGGTATGATGGACATACAAAAAGCCGTACAAATTTACCTCCTTAAGAAAATGAATCGCTATGAACTTTGACTGCTTTCCAAATTACCCTAAAGGCTTTTTAAAATTCAACATGGTGAAGGTGCACCTGCCTTATACCTTGGGTGTACTTACACCAAACCTGCCATGTACAGGTAGCTTTTTACTTTGGCCTGTAGAAGTCTTCCATGACCAGAGCCACTTGATCTTTGGTTTGGGTAGAGTGAACATTCACTCTGTGCATCACGTCCAGAAACACCCCCATTTGAATATATTTCCTTGAAATTGAGGCATTAGGGTTTCCAGAGCAAATATTCCCTGGTTGGAGACTTAAACCCCCTTATCACACACTTTCAGTTGGATTTCTATATTAGATAAAAAAGCTATCACCCTCAAAGTAGAATGCAGGCCCTGAGGAGGAAGGACCAAGAACAGAGATATTCTGATGAAGAAGGATCATTAGGTCTAGAGAAGTCCAGGGTAGAATATAATCCCTAGAAAAGTTTATTGTGGGTGGGATACCAGAATCAGGGGCCAGTCAGTTGGAGACCAACAAAAGGGCATAAGCTGGGCAGACAGAGCAGGAAAGGAAAATAATGGAAAGAGAAGAGGTTTAAGTGTGAAGGGGACAAATTCTGTTCATGTTAACCTTTTGCCAAGTACTGACCCCTTTTGGGGACTGCTGCCCTAACTCAAGGCTCATCCTACACATAGGCTGAGGCTATTTGTAGCTCTCAGCCTGGAGCCCAGCCATTTCCAGAAGAGGGAGGGAGTTCCTTTTGTGTCTTCGCAGCTCCTACTCCTGCTATAGAATGCCCATCGCCCCCACCTAGGGTTTTAATTGCACCCTCTCATGGATATTTCATCCAGTTAGACCCAAAGTATCAAAGCCAAAGGAAGAAAGTTGAAGCTTGATTTTTTAAATGAACCAGGCAAAATATGCAGATAATTTTCCTGACCTTCAGAGAAGGTGTAAAGCTTATGAAAGTTCTTTCAAATATATCTGCAGTCTCAATCTAAGAAGTTTAAAGTTAAAACATGGAATAAACAAGTTATTCCCCTCCCCCAGAGTTATGAATTCTATCTTATAAAATTCTTGTCCTCTCTTAAAACTCATGCTTCCTTTTCACCCTTTAGCCAATTGTGTAAAAACAACAAATCTCTTACCCACAAAGGAAGACTAATAACGATGCCTCAGGAGCTTCATTTACTTTTTAATCTGTTAAAATGAAACCAGCCAATCACCCCTGACTATCCATAATAATGAAATTTAAAAATATATCAGGAGCCAAAAACATGTGATAAAAATCTCAACCAGCCCCCACTATTCTCATTCAATCTTGGGGGGTAGGGAGGGAAATGCAGCATTAAGGAAACCTCTGATGAAAGCAGAAGTGGGGGATGTGGAAAACTGGTTTCATTTTAAGGAAAAAGGTTAAAATTGCTGACATGGGAAAAAACACCCCCACATGGCTCATTTTACATTAAGCATAAATAGAGAACAAAATAGTTTTCTTTGTTCCTTCCTCTCAAACCCTTCCAATCTCCCCATCTCCCTTAGAAGATCAACAGGAAACAGCCTTGTAGGGGAGGTAATACACTTTGCTGGAAGCTCACCGTTGCAACCTGCTGATTTCCACTTATTTTTATGGCCCAAATGAACAGCATCATCTTCCTCCCTCCTCTCCACATAAAAATAGATTTTAAAAAAACCCATAATAAACTTTGTGAGAAGGTGACTTAAATTTTTGACTGGCAGGCACCACTGAGGCAAGTGCTTCAGTGGGCTAAGCCAGCTGGCTAAAGGGGCTGAGAAGTGAGCTAAGCCAGTGAGCTTATTAAAGCCTGGCCAGCAGACAGAGGAGAGAGGGAGAGCAGCAAGGGTGCAAAGATGGGGAAGTGGGGGTGGGAGGTGGAGATGGAGCAGTGGACATTGGTTAGTATGTGAAGATCTGTTTGAGGGCTGGAGCCCTGATACTGTGCGTCTTCACCCTGGTTCCAAAGATTACATGAAAAGGGCAAACACAAAAACAAAACAAAACCCACCAAAGAGCAGAGAATGGAATCAGGGGAGACATTTCCTTCCCAAATGGACCTAAATAGTTAAATGGATCCTGGCAATTAGAATAATTAGATAATTAGATCGTGACTCTGTGGGCAGGAGACAGAAACCTGTCTTGGCTAAGTACACTTGGTAGCAAAATGTGCTCAGTTATAAAAGGAGCGTGCTCTCAGTTAGCAGGTATATTTCAAATGGCTCAGGAAAAAAAATGCAGCTGATTAGTTAGATTTAGCCAGCAAAAGAGATTTTGCCTGGAGCTCCATTAGAGCCTGCACTCTCAAGTCTCACTCTCAGTCCCACTGTCACTTGCGCCTCCATCAACAGATTTTTTATTTAAGCCAATGCGTAAGGAGCACAGTTCTGTGGCGAATAACCTTTAAGGTTACATTTGCCTTTTCCTTGCTTCTTGCAAACAGTGCGTAATCCATGAGCACATTTGTTGGCTGTAAAGGTGTACAACAGCAATTTTTGCAATGACAGTGCGGAGAGGGAATATGAGATCTGTGTGCTAATGAGCTGACACTGCAGAGGCTGGGGCGATGTAGTGTGGAGTGCACTACAAGTGCACAGCAGCAAGACACAGGAGGGGACTTCAACAGAATTGGAGGCATTTCCTGAGGAACCAGGGCAGCCAAGACACACCAATGGGACCCAGCAGTCCCTTGGTGTTTTCACATCTTCCAAAGCCCTGGGATGATCAAATCTGGTTTTTTAAAGAACAAACATGTAACTTAAAATGTGTGTACATCTCTTTTCATATATACTAATTTTGTGTGTTTGAGTGTCTCTGTGTGTGTATAAATGTATGTATCTTGAAACCATGATATTCACACCATCCTTCTTTCCGGGGTTATCTGGCCAAATTTAAAATACAACAGCAAACTCAATAAATCCCTATGAAATGGGAACATGGGATCCAAATCAGATGAGTCTCTTTGATAAACTTCAATTCACCTCTGAGCCGAGATCCCAAATAAACCACCTTTCAAAGCCAGAGAGGCTTTTATTGGCTTCTTAAGACACAGAATGAAGTTGGAGTCTGTCTTAAGCAAACCTCTCGGGGTTGTGCAAAAAAAATAAATAAATAAATAAATAAATAATTAAAAAAAAAAGGTTGCTGGTGAAGAAGAGTCTTTAAATAACTGATGCCTGGGATTCCTTGCAAGGAAACCTTCAGAACACATCGGAGGAGGAAGGGATGCAAAGGGAGAGCAGGGAACAGAGGCACACAGAGGGCATTACCCTTTGTTTATTTTTGGGGTATTTGTTTACCTGCATAACTGTGCCCTCAAAAGTGTATGCCTGTCTCAAGATTGAGAGTGCAGGAAAGATCAGGGGAAGAAATCAATTTTAGTGCTAGGGGAAACTGCAACTAAGAATTTTGAATGAGAACAGGGGAAAGTTTCATTAATTTTTGCCATACTATTCCACATTGAATGAGATAGGAGAGGTGGGTGACCAGATTTGGACTTAACTGGGATTTTCTCAAATTCTCCCTAGGTCTCCAGGGAGGAGCAGACCAGAGGGTTTAGGGGTCTTTTTCTCTGTGAAATAGTGCAATCAATTGGAAGAATGAAACCTAGGATCACCTGCCAAGCTCCAGTACTGAACTAGTATTGTGTTCTGACACCTGGTATATGTGATCTTCACTTCCATAAGGAAAAGAACAGTCAAGGCGAGTAAGAAGATACACTTCCAAGGCTTTCCTGGCCTTGTGAAATGACTGTTTTCTGCATTCAGACACTATCAGACTGTAGTTGGACTAGTCATCTTTCTCATACTAAGCTTCTGGGCAGCAGCTGCCAGGAGACAGCTTTGAGATCTGGCCCCCATTCAATGATTGTGACATTCAGAGAGGACTGTTTCGGGGACCAGAGAAGATGACAGTCTTCTGAGCTGTAAACCCTGAGAATGCAACAGGCAACTGGGCACACGTCACTGGTTTCTGGATATTTCTCCTGTGTGTGTCAGGGTGTGCATACGTGTGTATTTGGCATAAGTAAGGGCAAGGTCACCTTTTTGTTTTGTCTTTCTTGTTGCCTAGTGACCCACAACTTATTTCACACTTTCAACCCTGAAACAATAACCCAGACTTTTAAGCTTGTTGGCAGAAGTGTTGTGGATTTAGAGAGAGAGAGAGAGAGAGTGTGTGTGTGTGTATGGCAGGGGTGACCAGTTTCTTTTCTTTGCCCTGAGAGGTAAGGCATTAAGGAAACTGAACATCAAACCTGACTTATTGCCTTTTCTCAAACCTGAGCTTTTCACAAGGTAATGATCATTTCCTCATTGCTCCTTGAGTGGAGTTTCCAATGGCTCTGAGCTGGCTGGTGTCAATCTGATTTGAGCGTAAAAAAAACAATTAAAAACCTTGGAAATCAATCATTTCTGAGAAGGCAATTGGCACTCTTATTCCAGTCCTCAGCAGTGGAAAGACACTAAAGTGAGTTCAAATATTATTTGTCATTAATAATAATAAATCTTGGTAGTTTCATGTATTTGGTTTTAAATCTGTTCTAATTGATACTTAGGAAGCTGCATTTGAGCTTCAGCCTCTTGACAAGATCACAGTGCTGCAGGATTAAGTCAGCTGTGTGTTGTATGTGCTGTAGGGACAGGCTGGGATTACTGAAATAAGATGCAAAGTATAGACAGACATTTTGTAACTTTCACACTTAGCTGGAATTAATAAGTTCCTATTTTTGTCAATGTCGGAAAGCCAAAGAATGTCAAATACAGAGTATCACAGAACATGTTCATATAAGGATCTGTACCTTCAGCTAAAATTTTCTTAAAGAAAATACTGTCACATTTCTTGCAAAGTACTTCACTCCCATCCTCTTCACCTAAGTATTAAAAATCCAAGGAACCTATGCCCTTGGAGACGCTTTCAACAGTTTTTCAAAATCACATATCCTCTGAGGCAGAAGAATTTGAATTCATTCATATATAAAGTTTCACAAAAACCGAACATAAATATAATTTCTCCCTTTAATGAAAGTCAGAAAACAAAAATTCCAAACTATACAAGCCATAAAAACAAAACATATTTATGCCATTATCAGCCTCATTTTTGTGAAAACTTTTAGTGCAATAAGCTTAGATGAAGAATTACCAGTTTTTCTCATAAAACATTCAATTCAAGAAAAAACTGTGTCCAACAGGCTGTCATTTGGGTTCCCTTGGTTTTACTCCTCAAAATGTCCCCTTTCTAGAGGAACAATCACTATGGCACAAGTAGGTATTTCAGAAATGGCTTTGTGGCTAATGAAATTCCTCCTTTTTGATATTGTTTGCCTGCTGCAAGCCCCCCCCTACACCTTTTGCTTTAAGAACTGTGTTGTCCTTAACAATGGGGGTGGGGGATTGAACAACATTAGGGGAGACAAAACAGAAGCAGCTTTCCCAATAGTCACCTGAGCACTGTCTTCTCCTTCCCCTCAGTTTGCCAGGTGTTCGTCACTTGTAATCAGTTTGTAGCCTTATCAGTTTCTATCAGAGCTCCCTAGGTAAGGAAGGTGATATTCTAGGACAGAAAAAGGCCAGGGAACCAAGCTTCATCTGTCCTTCAAGGTCACTTGTTTGCAGAATTTCTCATATTTGGGTCCTATCTATTAGGCAATTGTGAAATTCAGCTAATTTCTACAGCCAGGCACTAGCTTTAACAGTCAAGTAATGTACATCCTGAATTGACTCAATCAAGAGACTTCTTTTTTTAATCCCATCTGAAGAAATTTCCCTGAACAACCATGCTATTTTTTCTTTCCTTTTTTTTTCAGCCAAAAAAAAAAAAAAAAAAAAGGTGTGGGGGAGGAATTGCCGGTTTAGCAGGGAGGAAAATGAAAGTTTTGCATCAGACATTATTCACAGCAGAGTTTTGTGCACTGCTTTAAGTCCCTCTCTCAGCAGAATCCTCTAGAGTTGGTTTATGCTGCATGAAACCTGGATGGGCTAGAGCCCCTAAAATGGTCTACTGAGGCCATCACCCCTCCGCAGCACATATGCAGACCCCAAGTCCCACAGGCAAAATGCAAGTGAGGTCCCAAAGGTCCCAAAGGGAGGAAAAGCACATCTACTTACAAGCATTAGTCACAGAAAAACTATTGGAGGAATCCAAGTGATCTACGTGGTAATTCAAATGGAAGGGCTTCTCGGTGGTGTTCTGGTTGGTGTTGTATAACTGCACGGCAAAGCGGAAAGCGCTGTGCTCCTGCACCGTATTTCTCATGAAAAGTCCACCTATAAGCAAAGGGAACCGAGATTTGGCTTGTGTCCCTCCCAGGACAGGTTAGAAATTAAAGAGCACTGCAGATAGGAGATCCCTCTCAATGGTGCGGGGTGGGATGATGATTGATTTTCAACCTGTGTGTCTTTGAAGACTCTTGTGAACTCAAAATTTGGCCAAGAGAAACGTGGTTTTCTCCAGACTGAAAAGGAGGAGGAGAGGCTGGAGAGAAGGGGGAAAGGGGAAAGAGGGAAGAGGGGGCTGCTTTGGGGTAGGATGATGGAACCAAGAGCGGGACTTGGCTGTTTCTCAGGCAGTAGTTTCCTCTTCATTGCCTCCCCCCTCCCTCCCCTCCGTACATCTCCACGAGCTTGTTAATGTTTTCCTGGTGCAAAGAGAATGGTTGGAAAGAAAAACAATTTCATTCTCCGTAGTACCCCATCCTGTGCCCCATAGCCGCCACCCTGCCCCACCTTTACAATACAAGGGTTTGGTTCAGTAAGGGCAATAATTTTAACTTCTGGACTTGTAAATACAGACAGAAGATGAGAGAACTCCCTTCCAGCGTCCGGGAACCCGGCTCCAGACGGACACAGCGGCAATTCACGAATTCCTGGTCTGCGTGACTTCGGCGCTTCCTCACTCAGTTCCTTGTCTCTCCCCCTCCCCACCCCCGCTTTCAACGGCGTCCGCCACCTACCCCGACTCCGGTAGTTGCCCGGGTCTCAGGGAATCCAGAATAGGCTTCCATCTCCCCCAGCACTAACCTGTCTGGGGGAAACCAGAGACGCGGGACGGGCGCTCGGGCAGATTACGCGCCCTGGTGCGGCCAGACAGGCGGCATCACCCTGGGACAACTTCCAGCCGCGGCAAGCACGCCATGGCAAAGTCCAGAGCAGCGAGCCAAAAAGCCGTGACTCTGCGCCCCTTTGCAGCTTCCAACATGCTTCCCCTGCTCCCCACATATTGTAAAACCCAGTAGTCTACTCCCCACCCCAGCCCCAGGAGACCCCTCTGTTGTGCCAGTTGCTCCCCAGACCAGCCAGCTCTCTGGGGTTCAAATTCCCGGGATTCCTGCCCGGTCCTAGTCCCGGTCCCCGTCCCCAGTCCCCCTCCCCAGGCATTGCAGGACAGGGACCAGCGGCCGCAGTAGCCACACCAGGGCAGTGGTCTCCGGTGCAGGAGAGCCCGGCCGGACCGGCTGGCTTGCTCACGCTTACCTATGCTGATGGTGTTGGGGAATCCTCCGTGAGAATGACCCAAAAGCCCCAGGACTAAAAAGAAGACCGCCTGGAGCACGCTTTGCTCCATTTTCTTCTGCCTGGCCATGCTACGCCTAAAACGAAGCTGACAGGAGCATGGGCGCAACTGGGGAGTCGTCAAAATAATAACAGAAAAAGAAAAAGAATTCGCTGGCTCTTACTCCCCCTCCCTTCAACTTGCTCTCGCTCACTCTTCCTTTCCAACCTACACTAGTCCTCCTCCTCCACCTCCTCCTGCTCTCTCTCTCTCTCTCTCTCTCTCTCTCTGCTCCCTCTCGCTCCTAGACTCTCTCACACCCCCTCCCCGCCCCCCACCTCACTTCGGTCTTCACACCAATCTGGAAGGCGGGTTCACTGGCTGTGATCTTTCTCCCTATCACTGAGATGAGAAGAGAGAGAGATGGGGAGAGAGAGAGAAAGAGGAGAGAGGGAGACAGAGAGAATATAACCTAAAACACAGAACAAAACAAAAAAAGACAAAACACCGAAAAACATAAACAAAAACCAAACAAAAGAGAGAAGAAGAAAGAAATTATAAACAAAATCTGAGACTTTTGTCCCCCCAGAAGATGGTGGGTCTAAAGAGGGGGGTGGGAAAGAACGAAAGAGCGAAAAGGCTCAGCGCCGGTGAATTGGGCTCTTCCAATTGGGCCGGTAGGGGGATATCGATCAAAGTTGATCTGACGTGGAATTAAAGCCGCACACCGCTTAGCTCTACTGCAAACTGCAGCCCCGGACTGCAAAGCCTTGGCGTTGGCGTTTGTCAACACGGACGATGGGATCAATAGAAATACACTATTCCTCATGTGGACCAGCCATTCAAGCTGCAACTGGCCCTTTAAAAAAGGAAGGAAGAAAAGCTGCATTGTCTCTGCGCTTGTATGTCTGTCTTAAAGAAGGGGGTCTGACGGGGGAAGGGGGGACGGTTAGTGGTTACTCAAGAGTCTTTGTAGAGATTCGGAGAAGCAGTTCCCATCACAATGCGCCCGAAGATGCTGCGCATGCCCCGTCCCTACCGCTCAATTTTTACAGCAGAGATCCTACGGACAGTGAACAACCCCCCAAACCCACAGGTTTGGGAGGCCAGTACCTCCCCGTCTCAGGGCAGAGCCAGGTTTGGGGGCGGGGAGGGGTCACTGATGGGCAGTGTGGAGCTGACAGTTTTGGAGAACATAGAAAAGTATGTGCCTAGATGTGGTAACTAAAAGGTTAATGAAAAGGACGCTCAATCCCACTGACGAAGGAGGAGAGAGATGTGGCAATGAGCTGAGATGGGGTGGGGATTGGAAGTTAAGGTTAAGAAAACTGTCTTTAGCTACCTGGTTCTCTCTGTGTTGCCTCTGGACATAGCAGCCTAAGCCCCTGACAAATGACTCCAGAGGCTATAAATTCTCCCACACTCTTCTTTCACTCTCCTCTGTAGGGGAGGAAAGAACCTTCCAAGTCAGGCACTACAGCTGGATCTCAGTTGGGGGGTGGTTTCCTCTACAATCTTGTGGATGAACCTCTTGGTGGATAGACTCCTCTCCCTAGCCCCTTTCTCCAGTGGTGAGAGAAAAGGGAGTCTTTTTGTCTTCCAAGTCTTTCACTCCTACATCACCTACTCTGGAAGTGACAGTTTTTACCTCTCCCCACACCAGCTATTCTGCTTTTCATATCCTCTCCTCCTGATCTACACGGACCTGCTGCCAGAATATACCAAACTGGTATACATGGGGCAGGAGATATGGGACAGGGCCCAGGGGCACAACTGGCACATAGATTACTCCAGAACTTTGGATTTGACATGACATACGTTGGAGCCTGGAACAGAAAGTTTTCAAATCCTTGGGCAACTAAAAAAATGGTTCTAGGCTCTTCCCAATTTCCCGTCCATTTGGTAATGCAAAATCTCTTCCTACCTCATCACCGATACAAATCTTTTGTCTCTGCTAGCCCATGGCTAAGAATGACACAGAAACCTGGAAGTCACAGAAGACTGAACTTGCAATTGGTTGGAGCATTGGAGCAAAAGGGGTATCAATCAGAAACTAGGTTGGTCACCCCTTGACAAATATGAGCAGTGAGATAGCATGGTTCAGGAACATAAGCTTAGGAAACAGGTCCAGGTTCAAGTCTATATTCCATTACATATAGGCAGTGTGTGACTTTGAGTTACTTTCTTAATCTGAACCCGTTTTCTCATCTGCAAAATGGGAATATTAACATTTCTTTCCATATAAAGTTATTATGGATTAAATAAGGATTAAATAAGATAGCAGATGTGAAAGCATCTAATTCAGTGCCCGATTCACAGAAGAATTAATAAATGTTAATTTCCAAACTCCCATCCCTCTTTCTCACCCTTTAAAACTGCTCTTTTCTTCCTCAAAGTTCCTCATGCTCTCAGCCTCCTCTTTCTCCACCATCCTCCAAAACTCAGACTCTGCTACGCAATCTTTGCTACTGTTCCGTATCAAAATCTTCCTCAAAATCTTCCCGTTGTAGCTCCTCAAGAGCCCTAGTATATAGGAGAGAATCTGGTAGATAAATCTTTTTTTAATCCTCACCTGAGTATATTTTTTCCATTGCTTTTTCAGAGAGAGTGGAAGGGGGGCGGGGGAGAGAAAGAGAGAGAGAGAGTGAGAGAGAGAGAGAAACATCGACTGGTTCCCTCCCACACCTACCCTGACTGAGGCCGAACCTGCAACTGAGGTACGTACCCTTGGCCAGTATTGAACCTGGGACCCTTCAGTCTGCAGGCCAGTGCTCTAACCACTGAGACAAACCAGCTAGGGCTGGTAGATAAATCTTTACTAAGGTTCTTACCATAGACAGTGACAATTTAATATTTAAAATGACACATTTAGAGAATGTGTACTCTGTGCTAGGCACTATACATTACTTCTTTTAGGTAACATAGTTGTATTTTATTTTATTTATTTACTTTTTAAATTATACTTTTTTGTTTGTTTGTTTTTATTGATTTTAGAGAAAGAGAGAGATGTTGCTCCACTTATCTGTGCCTTCATTGGTCGATTCTGGTATGTGCCCTGACTGGGAATTGAGTCTGCAACCTTGGCATATCAGTAGGCCGCTCCAACCAACTGAGCTACCCAACCAGGACAACATAGTTGCATTTTATTAGGAACCTTTAATGCTTTGACCCAAAAGAGTAACTTTAATAAGGAGTTTCAATTTTGATTCCAGGTGGGTGGACAATACATTTTGGATGGAGGCAGGTGGGTTTCAGCATACTTTACTTCACCCCTGAAGGCAGCTAAGTTCCCATCCATGCTTGCCCAGCCACAAAAAGTGGTAGGCAAAGAAATTGTGGCCATCTTCACCATAATTTAGCTTGAAAACTAATGGGGTGGGTCAGTAACAAAAGATGAGAGGAAGAAAGGCATTTCAGTGCCTCTGTACTTGAAAATCCTCAGTTGAATTCATCACTTAAATGGCACCCATCCCTTTCGTTTTCAGTCTCCTCTGCCTACTACTGTTTTTTTTTGTTTTGTTTTTTTTTTTAAAAAATATATCTTTATTGATTTCAGAGAGAGGAAAGGAGAGGGAGAGAGAGAGATAGAAACATCAACGACAAGAGAGTCATTGATCGAGCCCACAACCCAGGCATGTGCCCTGACCGGGAATCGAACCCTGATCGCCTGGATCCTAGGTTGACGCTCAACCGCTGAGCCACACCCGGTCGGGCGCCTACTACTGTTTTTACTGTCCTTCATCTGCTGCCACTCTTTCAACTTTTAGCTGTCAGTGGCAGATGTTGGCAGAATTGGACTAGTCCCATCTGAGCCATCAAGGACACCGTGGTGGGCCAGGCATATTGCTGTTGGTAGAAAAGACTGTATACATTCAAATTCTTTCGCAATTGATTCCTCACCGAAGAAAGCAGTAAGCCAGCTTTTGAATTTCATTTTTGGTTTTCCAGTGAGGAGCTAGAGACTGTACTAGCATCATAGCCACCAGACACTGCCAACAAAGCCCCAAATCTAGCTCTCCCTCTTTAGTTAAGAGATATCACTACTGGATTCATGATTATCTGCTAGTCTTAGGACCCATGGTTTGCACTTTCAAATGCATTTTATGATACACTTTAAACAGCAAGAAAATAATTCATTGAAGTTCTTATTGAGAGGTTGATTTGTATTCTTTCATGAGGTGATTAGCCAGGCCACAAGAGAGGATGCAGGAGAGGTGCAGGAAAACAAATTTCATTATATTCACAGGTCCTAGAGAAAGAGTCACACTATGCCACAAAGGGAGGGGCATATGGAGAGAGCACCAAGGGAGTAGGCTCAACCAAGCAAGTGGGAAGGAGAGAGAGAGAGAAAAGAGAGAAGGAAAGGAAATGAGAAGAGAGGAGAGTAGGGGAAGGGAGGGGTAGGGGAGGGGAGGGCAAGGGAGAGGGGAGGAGAGGAGAGGAGAGGAGAGGGGAAGGGAGGGGAGGGGAGGGGAGGGGAGGGGAGGGGGGAGGGAGGGGAGGAGAGGAGAGGGGAGGGCAGGGGGGAGGAGAGGGGAGGGGGAGGGGAGGGCAGGGGGGAGGGGGAGGGAGGGGAGGGGGAGGGGGAGGGAGGGGAAGGGAGAGGGGAGGGGAGGGGAGGAGAGGGGAGGGGGAGGGGAGGGGAGGGGGAGGGGAAGGGGAAGGGGGAGGGGAGGGAAGAAAAGGGAAGGGAAGAGAGCACCCCATGGGCAAGTGTCTTTATTGGTGTCAGGATAGAGTACACAAACAAAAGGCATGAGAGAATTTCATTGGTACATTTGAATGTCATTAGGTCACAGTCAGGGGAAAGCAAGAAGGGGATCTTGTTGCAGTAACTGGCCTTTCACACAGGTGTACGTGGTCACAAGGGTGAGGTGCTCACAGCGTATTTGTGGGGATGTTGAGGCAGGAGAAAAATATGACGTTTTAAGATTTATAATACAAAAGAGAAAATAGTACTTCTCATGAGGTTTCTGTTCGTTTCAGGCTTCGGATAGGGGCACTTGTGTAAGCAGAAAGAAATGTCAGCCAGTGAAGCTTGGGGAGGGGATCTATACCATACACTGAGACTCATACTTGCCAATTTGATACTTTGCAAATAAGGAAAATAGTAATAGAAATCATCCCAATTCATTGGAAGGAAATTGCTATCCCCTTAAAGGTAATGAAACCAAGATACTATAAGCATACCTCAGAGACACTGCAGGTTCAGTTCCAGACAGCTGCAATAAAGCAAGTCATAGTATTTTTGCTTGTGGAAGGTCTTGTCTTCAATTTGTAAAACACACGACATTTGCGAAGCACAATAAAGCAAAGGGCAACAAAATGAGGTTTTATGCCTTTATATCCCTTTGCCTAATAGAAAGATAACTTCCTCACTATTCCACTTGAAACTTTGATTTCTTCAACAAACATTTGACCACCTGCTTTAAGGCAGACTCTGCTAGACACCAGGGAATAAAGAAGCAAGACAGTTTTGGCTTTCAATACATTTCAAGTTTAGAGGAGGAGCAGATGTATTCACTGGCAATGACAATGCAATGTGGTAAGTGCTATGAGAACAGTAAGCACCAGGTAGCATGGCAGTACAGAGGAAGGTGTTTAAATATCTCACATAAGTTATTTCCCTTATCTCATATTCAACCCCAACCAATTAAAAAGAGAAGCTAGAACAAGATATTTTCTAAGGACCCTTCCTGCTCTCTTGTTCTATGGTTCTATGACTCCATGAGGTGGATTATTTAGGGTCAGAAAAACTGTCCAAATCTCAATTTACACACTAATCAAGGAAATAATCTAGGTACTACTGATTCTTTGTGGTTGTCTCTTGCACTTCCATTCCTGGATTCCTTGGAAAGAATAGAGTCCAGCCATATCTGGAGACTGAGGTTGGGTGTGACATCTAAGAAAGCTTGGGCACTCCATCTTAATTCTCTATCATCCCATCTTCTTTATTACACCACTCCCTCCAGAAACCTCTGTAGAAATCTTCTATGTGGGTATCAACCCTGGTGTTGCTGAATAGATCCACATCCCTGAGGAGCTGAAATTCCAGGCATGGGCATGGTTAGAACTGCTTCTGGTAGGAGTATATGCATGGGTGAGAAGAGAAACCTTATGGACTTGGGTTTAATTGGCCCAGAAATGGATCCATGACAACTTCCAGGAGGAGACAGTCATATCAAGTAAACAATTGGAAGCAATTGTTTATCTCAAATTGTATTCAGATTGGCTTGCTTTTTATAGACGGTAATGGTGTTTGGAACTCATTTTTTGCCCTGAAGACATTGCCAGGAACTGTTTTGGAGCACAATTACTTGGAGGTGATCTTTCACTTTTAGTACACCTCTTCCAACCTTTTCTCTCTGGACTAAGCACTTTCACACTGCCTTCTTTAGCAGGGCTAGTGACCATGCTTTGACTCATTCAGTTCCTGTATTAGTTAGGATGCTTCATACTCAGGTAAGACAAAACCCACTAAAACTGGTGCAAACAATAAGGGAGATGCATTGGCTCACATAATTGTAAGGAACACAAGTAGGACTGGCTTGAGAATTGATTAGACTCTAGTTCAAAAATGTTATCAAACACCTAATTTCTTTTACTTTCTCCTTTCTGCTTCCCACATGATGGCAAAATATCTGTAGTACTTATTTTCAACCTGCCTTGCATCTTCTTGCATCATTGGTTCAAACTGAATCACATGGTGATTCATGATCAAATCCTTTAGCCAAGTAATGCCATACTTAGACCTGAATTACCTGAACCAATCACCATGGCATGGGGGAACAGGATTGTGCCCCATTCATAGAGCTGAGAGTAGGGAACAGTTAGTCCTCCCTGACCCCTCACCAAACCACACAATGATGTACAGTTGGGGAGGGAGCTATAGAGGTTGGGAAACAACAACAGTAACCACAAAAATCTCTATCTTTCCAAAGGCCTGCTCCCTGAGAATTATGGGTGGTAATAATCTTACTCTTGAAATGTCTATAAGCCCATGATGACTTTCCTTTGTTACTTTAGTAATTCAATCCCCAAAATTCAGTTCCTGATGCATCTGCCTGATATTTATGTTCTTAAGAAAGTCATAATTATATTGAGTGTCCAGAGTGAGAAACCAATATAGAAATAATTCCTTTCTTAGTGGTAGAGGCAAATAGACTTCCAGATATTTTCAGATAAGTATCTAGTGATTACTCTGTACATCCTCTTTATGGTGAGCAGAGGTCTAGGGTATTACTCCATAGGCTATGAAACTGAGGAATCAGAGAAGTTTAGTGAACAACCCAATGTCACACAGGGCTTTATCCACCAGGCTAGAGTCGTCTTCATGCTGTGAGAGAACGGAATCATAACAAATATATTCCACTGGGATGAGTTTATCATTACAAATAATTATCCTCTGGTGGGCTCTGAATGGGCTTGAAAACTGCAGCTGGAAATCAGAGATTCCCACTTCTCACAAAGTGACATTCTTATAAGCTGCGAAGTCTCTCTGATACGAAGTGTTAATTTATTTCAAATTATTTCAGGTTACCACCTAAAGATAATATTGTTGACATTTTTATTAATGTAAACTATTTTACTCCTCTAGGAAGGTTAGAAACTGTCACTGTGAAATAGCATAGGCAAGTCAGGGGAAAATTAACCCCCAACCTAAAACTGGCTTTGCCTCCCAGCCCTAGTTGGGGAGGGGTTGTGTGTTTGAGCAAATCTGATAATTTTATTGAGAAATTCTGGGGGCCAATTGGTTGAGGAATTATGCTTTATACACAACTGGAAAAGTGTCCATTTTTTGGAGTACTTGTGAAAATTAGAAACTGACTGTAGATTCTGAAATTTATGTGACTGTATGTCAGACTCCACCCCCTTTTGAGGTGTGTGTATGTGTGTGGGTTGGTGGTGGTGATCAGATTGGGATGGGTAAAGCACATATGTTAGATTAAATAAGTGCTCCAACTACTTGCTCCTTCCTGCATGCATACCTTTATCGTGGCCTCATTGTGGGAAGTTTATTTCTCTGCCCTTTAACTTTGGGCTTGGCCATGTGACTTGCTTAGGTTAATGGCATGTGGATAGAAGTGATAGGGATTCAATTTCAGCCTATGTCTTAAGAAACCTCATGCACTTCTGCTTGCCATTTTTACCTTTGCTGGTGCCATGAGAAGAATATGTATCAGCTGGTTTTCTGGTACAAGAAGGATGAAAGATATGTGGAGTAGATCTGCCCTAGTTGACTCACAGACCTGAAATGAGAAGCAGAGTCATCTCACCTATTATAGTCTGTAGCAGAGCTGCGCAGTTGAGCCCAGTCTAGATCAGCTGAACCACAGCCAACCTGCAGATGGATAATAAATAGTAGATGATTATTATTTTAAGTCACTAAGATTTTGGGCTAACTAATACAGCAGACACTTGGCAATGGTATATTTCTATGGGTGAACTAAGGCTATGGTGACCATGCATCCTGGTTTGCCCAGGGCAATTCAGTTTATGCCCATTGTCCCAGAACAATATTACTAGTGCCCCTTTTCACTCTCAAAAGTATCCCAGTTTGGATGATAAACTGCATGTTCCATCTGGCTGAGGCAATGTGTGGCTTATGAGGTTGTTTTAAGGGCCAGATGAAAAGACTTGCAATCTGCTTGTTTGTTCACTTCTACTTCTTAATCTTTGTTTCCTAATCTGTTAAGTGGGAATTTGACTCTAGTCTTTGTGAGGAATAATTTTTGTTCGTTTGTTTGTTTTTAACACTCCTTTAGATATAGGAAGTTATGGGTTTCCTGCTTTAAGAGTGAATCCAGAGTATTTAGGGGAATGAAAAGAAAATTGGAAACAGATGAATCTTAGTATACTTAACTGTATCCAATTCTGAAAGAGGAATTTTGGGGTTTAATCTGTTCTAATATATGCACTGTAAGCAGATTCTGTCGAGTCTTTGTGACATCACTTCCACAGACACAATATTTTGAGGGGAAAGAAGAGCATATCAACCATTTCACATTTTTCTGGGTGATTACTCACACAACCAAAATCAGTGGTTTTCTTCTTTGAAAATAAGGTATCTTCTAGTTTAGGAAAATCCGGTATGTGGAAATACAAATTTGGAGAGAGTGCTGTAGTTTACTAAAGGATTTACCAAAGATTTCCTTTAAATAGTGAACTACTCTTGTGCAGTGGTGTCAGTTGGATGTGGTTTGCTCCACCCCCAGGACAAGTGGCAACGTCTGGAGAGATTTTTTATTGTCACACCTGTGTGGGGAGAGGGGAAGGAGTTGCTACTGGCATTTAGTGGATAGAGACCAGGGATGCTGCTAAACCTCCTACAATGCACAGGACAACTCCTGACAACAAAGAATTAACCAGTCCCAAAGGTCAATAGTGCCACAGTTGAGAAATGCTATGTACTTAGAACAGGAGTTTGAAAAAACCACTCAATATCATGACATTCAGGTTGGTAAAGTTGAGTAGCTCAATTAATAGAAATGAAGAAATGTGAACTTCTTGAGAGTGTTTCTACTGCTTTTACTTTTCTAGACATTCTATGGCAGTAGTTCCCTGGTGAAGAAACTGAGGCAGGGCAGGATGTCTGTCTTCCCCAAATTGGACACAGAAGCCAAGGCTTTCTGACTTTCTATGCTGCCTCTTTTGTCTTAATTCACTGCAAGGTAACTACGGTGCCTGTTAGTAGTCATCAATGCTTCAAGCTATATTATTGTTATCATTATTACAACTTTTTTAGTTTAGAGAAAATATTAAAGGAGAGGAAGCAGCAGTTACAAAAATACCTCTATAGTGATCCTCAAAGCTCAGGTTAGTCAGAAATCTGATGTCTACTGAGCCACCATTACTTAGCTGGACTCAAAAGTGGGGAGTGAGATGAACTTTGCTAAGTAGCAGCAGGAAGGAGGGAGATTAAGAAAAAGGGTCACTCACTATTTAGAAACTGTTTGGTACAGACATGACTGGCTATATAATTTTAGGGGTCCAATGCAAAATGAAAATTCTGGGCCCTTTGTTCAAACATTAAGAATTTCAAGACAGACAGCAGAGCATTACAGCTAGCACAGGGCCCTTCTATCATGAGGCCCTGTGTGATTGCACAGGTCATACTAATGAAGCCAGCCCTGAGGGCAGCTCCTGCTCTAGAGGAGACTGGACAGTATGGAGAGTATCCCTTCTCAGTTCTCTGGGCTCTTGACTTCAGACCCCAGGGAGAAAGCTCATTCACTAAGGGCCCCACAGGTCCAAAGAAAATGAAGAGGCTTCCCCAAGGTAGGCGGCAAACAGTTTCTCACTGCCTGTCCTGGCCTCCCTCTGTGGGTAGCCCCAGTCCCGAGAGAAGTGCTATGTTACAAAGAAAGAGAAAAATCACTTAAAATCGCTGTATCTTGGCAGGAGGCTAGTCAAAGAGTAGTCTTACAATCTTACCTACCCTGCTATCTAAACACAAATTGAATTCCCTAGGGTGAAGATCATTCTATATCCAGAGGTACCATACTGGGGAAGTCCTTGTGAGGCAATGTCTTTAAATTCAACACAAAGCAAAAACTAACAAATGTTTCCTCCCCCTTAACATTCTGGTTAAGAGTTTAGAACATTGCCACATTTTGCTAATAAAGGGAAAGCAGTAATTCCTTCCCAATTTTGAATCACCTTTAGTCAAATTTCTGGTACATAAGGCTAACTTGGTATTTTTTCTTGATGGTGATGATGCTGACAATAACAATAATGATGACAATGATCATGATTATGGCAATGATGATGATGACTAACATATTTCTTACGACATGCCAGGTATTCTGCTAAGTAATTTAAGTTTATTGTCTCATTGAATCCTTACAGCAACTCTTTGAGGTAGGTGCTATTATAATCCCCATATTTAATGCAAACCCAAATTAGAGGCATTCATATAAATTTTAAAGAAAAGAGACCCTGAAAAGTATCTTTCAAACAAGGGATGGTAAGTGGAAAGTATGCATAGTTCCCATTATTAACAAGTTAGAATGTGAAGTGTCACTGCTTTTTCCTTTTATTAAGGATGCTTCTTTAATTGTATATTTTTGTAAATATGAATTTATTTTTAAATGTTTTTCATAATGCTTAGGACCCAGAGGCCTCTCAATAAAGCTGTGCTTCATTCAATAATAAATGAAGGCTTTCATGGGCTCATTCAATATCTCAACCTTCTTATGAAGTTTCATGAAAATGTCCTAAATTCTTTAATCATAAATTCTGCCATGAGGGTTTTGAGAAACAAAATTTTGTGGTTAGAGGATGCAGTGTACCTTCATTTCAGGTAAAGCATACCTACAATATAAAAATCAATATGCCCATCTGATATGGTTATAGACTAAGGCATCATTACCACCATCTTGTGGATGTTTCCAATAATTGCAGACAAATTACCAAAGCTGAAAGCCAGTGTCTTGACTATTGAACCTTATACTTCTCATTCAGTACATTATTTGACTTTTGCTTTAGATTTATGGGTAATAAATTACAGCAATAAATTCCCGTGTCATTCATTGTAGGTTCCCTCAAATTCTTTTTTTGGAGTGAGGAACAGTGTGATAAATAAGTGCATGAATAAATGGGATGCTAACATTTCCAAAGTAGTCAATTTTTATAAATTATAAATACTTTATTATCTTTCTAATGAGAGTAAAACTTGAGGGAACCAACTTCTTTTTTATTGGAATATACTGTAACTGCGTATTTTAGCTCTAACTTGATATTTTACTAATTTTGTTTGTTTAAGATTGTGAGCTCTATGAGGGCAGGGATTTGGGAGGAGTGTGTGTGTCTGGTTTGTTTATTGCTGTAATCCCAGCACCCAGAACAATGCCTGACATGTAATTGATGCTAAATAATTTTTGCCAAATGAATGAATGCACGAATTAACCAGAAACAAGATGCAATGGTGCTTTGTTTAACATTATGGTTCATGAGTCAGGAAGAATATAGGGAGAACAGGTTTTTGATTTTATGGTTGGACTAAAAAAGAAGAGACCAATTGCCCTTTTGTCTGGCTCATTACATTTGGCAAACTCTTAGAGAGCTTTGGGTATATATTATGCTTAGGACAAGGCCTCTTGAGGTACAGAGCACAGTGGAGGGTGAATCTGGTGAGAGAAAAAGAGAATAACTTTTCTCTTCTTGCCTCCTCATGGTCAAAACTTACCCACTCTTTCCATCTTCTTTTCAGGATTCTGTTAGATAAGTGGTTGGTATACTCCACAAGGTACTTGGAAGAAAGTGATCCTTATGTTACCATTAAGAAATGGATGGCAGCTGAGAAGTATTGAAGGTCTGAGTTAGTATAACATTTCCTGTTTCTTAAGAACATGGAAATTGGCTGACTCTGCCGGTAGCTGGCCACAGAATGAAAAGAGGCTGTGTGGCAAATGCCAACAAAGTGGAAATGGACATCAGCAATTTGCTGCTATACCTTGTAATATGGGCAAATCTTGCTTTATGCATTGAGCATGCATCTAAAAATTTGTGTGGAAAATGAATTTAGGTAAATTAAATCCCATTTTAAATCCAGGACAAGTGCTTGCCACTTAAAGGAACCCTGAATCAAATCATTTTTTCAAGTGAAAAATATTAGCTATTTTGTCATTTTTGTGGTTTCTTACATGTACTAAAAACACACACAGTCCCCTATAATTTAGAGGGCAGACTTTGGATAAAAAGATGTAGTTTGAGGCTGTTTATTTTTTAGAACTTCTGTTACCAAAGCTTAAATCAGGAAATATTTGGCTTCATCTAAATCCCAATATTCCAATCTCGTATCTTTTCATAGTATACTTCTGAATCAGGGTCAAAATTTTGCCAGATTATCTGGAACATAGTCAAAGTGTTAATGAAACATATATAGTATTGTCTTCCCCTGCCTCAAATTACCACCATTCACTTCTTCACTGAAGCCTTGGATATATAACATAAGCTACAAATTTGATGTCAATGGGATAGGAATTATAATATGAGCTATTTATTATTTATCAAGTACTTGCTATGTTCCAGGTATGTGCTAAGTGATTTGATACATTAGATCATCTAATTCCTATAGCCCACTATAGTAGATACTATTATTATTTCAAATTTATAGCTGAAGAAACTGATATCCACAGAGAGATTAAGTGACTTGCCCAAGGTCACACAGTTCAAAATTGTGGATGCGAAATCAAATCCAGGAAACCCCTATGATAGCCTTCTTCCACATCACACTCTGTGTGTGTGTGTGTGTGTGTGTGTGTTCTGAGATCCCAACTAATTTGTGTCTTCTCAAAGGTGCAGGGAGCAGATCTCTATGTCATACTCAGTGGCCACCCAACCTGCATTGTAGACTGACTGAGCCAAACAAAGACTGGGAAAGACTCTTGTTTTTATACACTTTACATTTTCCTCTCCACCTTAGCTAAATCAGATTTATTTTTTCAGAGGATAAAAGGAGCACTGTTTATATGTCCCAGAAAATAATTATTTACTGAATGGCGATTACATACCCTGAAGGGGTTAACTTTACTGCCTGAGAGGGAATGAGGCATGCATATGGTGTTATACTTGTCTTCTTCCATCAGAACCACGGTGGTGGTTTAGAGCAAGGACCACTCTCTCTGAGTTCAAAATCTTCCATCCACAACTAGTATTAGGGTAATATGACTTCCTTGGGTCTCACCATCCTCATCGGTATAATGGGATGATAATAGTAACACATACCCCACAAAGCTATTGTGAAGATGGAATGAGATAATTAAAGCACACAGAATGATGTCTGGCACATAATAAATGCTCAGTAATGTTAGCTATTATTGTTATTAGCTCCAGGCCCACCAGTATATTTTAGCATAATTTCCTCTGAGCTTGTTTTGGTTCTGGGGGACTCTGAAAGAGTCCATTTTGCTAAGTTGAGAAAGCAGGAAAGGCTTGTACATTTGCAGAATGTGTGAGCATTTGAGTTTGTTTAGCCCTGGCAAGAAATGGCTTCCTGCTCTGAAAACAAAGAAAAAAATGTATTTTTTAAGTGAAGAAACACCTTTTTAAAAACACTCAGAAGACTTATTAGACAGAAAACAGCTTTTACAGAGCAAGGTTGTGGTGATTGAAGGGAAAACACTGTCGAGTGCATGAATCAGATTGCCTTTAATGGAGAAGCAAGAGTTGAGCCTGGCAGAGCTGGCAGGGATGGTAGGGAGAGAGGGAGAGGGCAGGGGGATGCAAAAAAGGTTTGCCAAAAAGCCACGAAGATTGGATTGTGCTAGTCCAGAAACCACTTGCCAAATGAAAGCTGCAGTTGCTCTCACCCACTGCTGCTCTGCAGTAATGAATGCATTTTTGATTAGCTTTGCTGATTACCTGCTCTCTATGCACACAGCAGAAGACAGAATAGCCGAGTCTGGGGCTCTTGGTGAAGACTTTAGAGGCAAGGGAGGGGGGCAGTGGAAGGGCTTTGATTATCTTTTTTATTTTTCTCTCTTCACCTGCTTCTCAGTGTACATTCACATAATGCTGGCTTTTTCTGGGAGCAGCCAAGAGGCCAGAGCCTTGGGTTTTTTCCACACATCGGTGCTGTTACAAGGTAATAAAACTAGTGCCAGAGGGGCAAGGAGCTACATCAAAGCCCCATCCGCTCTCCTCTGAGTTCTTTGTAGCATTTAACTTATCCCCTCAACCACAGGAGATGAATGTCTTTGCATATATTGAAAAAGGAATTATGTCTTTGATTTCCTAGATACATTACAAGTATTTACAGAGAGATGAGAATTAGGTGGGGAAATAGGTTTTAGGCTCAGAAGGCAATGTCTCTAAAGATTTAGTGCAATTTGAATAGGAACACAAACTTTGGGAAGGAAAACACAAGTTATCAATTTTGGAAGAATTTCCTCTCTGGTGCTATAAGATGACAACTGAAATTCAATGTTTATAATCAAATGATTTTTTTTTTTACATATCAGATGCAGCAGGTTTTTTCATATTGTATTTTCTTTGTGCATGGGCTATTATTATTATTACTGTTATTATTTTGGTCATTGTATTTGCTGTTCTGGACTTGGTATTGCATGAGGATCAATCTGTTTTTAACAAGTTGAGGGCTAAGTAGATGGCCAGATCCATCTATGAGTGCCAGACTAGCCCAGGACTAAGTGATCCTGTCTAGAGTAAATGTTATTTCCTTTATGGGTGTGAATGAAGGGCAGGACAATGGTTTGGATACATAGATCAGGTCCAGTCCTTAGGCAGTGAGCGAGTGCTACTTTTGAGTGTGATTTGAGGAGCTTCTAGTGCTTTTACTTCACCCCCTTTGTATTTTCACCACTTGCCTTGTGCTTTCTGAAATTTCCATGTTCATTCTCTCTTTTGGGGATCCCTCTGTTAAAATGGCAGTACTGCTTGTATTTGGTACATTTCTACATCACGGCACACAGGCAGTTCCTCAGAACTGGAGTCAACAAGTTGGGAGACTCTGGCTACCTCAGGCCTTGAGCCCTGAAGGCAATTAGTAACTCAGCATACCTCTCATCTATCCATATGATGCCATCACAAGTCTTTCATAAGGGCAATCACATCATTTATTGTCCAACATGGACACTTTTGAGAGTGGAAGGGTTCACTATTAATAATTAAACCAAGACATTAGGCAAACTGTATAAGCTAGGAAATTTGGTTACTCTAGTCAATCACGCCTTAACCCATGTTAGTTTTCCAGACTAGCCCTAATGATACCAGACCTCTGAAATGTGTACTTTTCTAGTTTGTTTCCTCCATTAGTCCTTTTTTTTTTTTCTCTCATTTCCCTTTCTATCTATATAGCTGCTATCACCTACTATCATCATGTTTTTCTTCAGCTTACATTTTTACAGATGAAGAGACAGATAAGAGACTGAAGGATGTTTTTTTCCCCCTCAAGTTTTCATTAGAAGTCACAATCAGGTAGCACCACGGTTATTTGGGACCCAGGGGGAAATCAGTGCTATTTAGACCTTTGCTAATTTTTTCTTTTGGTATTTTCTTTGGCTCCTTTACGATTTGTCTTTTGGTCTAGCTTTCCAGTGCCCATCTTCCCTCTCATGTCCATAATTTTCTTTCTTTTCTCACATTCACTAAAGCTTAACTGTTTTCTACAGTGTTCCATTCCCTCAGAACTTTGCCCTCTGTTCAAAAATGAATGCTGAAAAATTAATGTATTAGCCTTTCTGTATAGGTTATACATATTCAAGTAGGTGACTTCTGGAAACATAGCTATGGTAGTCCAATGAAGTAGTGATAATGGTGGAAATTTAAGAACCTTGGAAAACTGGGTTTTCGCAAGGTTTGTTTTTTGTTTTTTGTTTTTTGTTTTTTGTTTGTTTGTTTTTTTGAAGATACAGTGTCTGAGTATGACCTGACTCATACCACGTAAGACCTGTCTTGATCAGGGCTTTCAAAATTAGACAAGCTATAGTGCCTCTGGACACTATTGCTGCCATCATCTAGTTGACATGCTCTATGAGATTGTGCCATCATCTTAGATTTACTTGAATTTGTATAAAGGCAATAAAAGTGCTTTTTATAACAGTTAAAGTTGATCAGAGTAAAGAAGTGAAATAATCCAGGTTATGTGCCTGATCTACTCCAGGCAGGAACTTGAACTCTCTTTAGTGTGATACATGCTTGGAAATTATTATCTTTTGTCTTTTGCCTCCATGGTATAAGGCATAGACTGCATGGAAGATGGACAAGAGCTCTTAGAACTAAAGTTTCCAGCACTTAATTTTACTATCTTCCCCAACTGCATCTCTTTGAAACTAAAGTTTAAAACATCAGCCATTAAGATTCTTTGGGAAATCATTTTCATTGGACAATTATAATTTATTCCTTAGTGCTTGTATATATCCTCTACCTTACCAATCACAATCTAAACCAGCTAGTTTGTTCTCCCTGTGGATGTGACATTTTGTCATATATTCAACAAATATTTCTTGAGCACCTACTAGGTGCCAGATACTGTGGCAGATGCTGGTGAACATTATAGACATAGACTCTGCTCTCATGGAAGTTAAACAAATAAAAAAGCAAACAAGTAACAAATATGGTAACAACTCATTTTGATTTGTTCAACAAAGCAAACCAATAGGACGCTGCTATAGAGAACAAAAGATTAACACCAATTTTGGCAGCCAGTAATGGAAAAAATCAAACTAAAATTAGGCCAAATAATATGGGGTTTATTATCTCACTAATAAGAAGTTTGGAGGTAGGAAGGTCCAGGGCCAATTCAGATTCACAATTTAATTATTATGAGTGACCCAAGCACATTCCATCTTTCTATTCTATGCTCCTTAACACATGGATAAGGCTTCACATGTAGATACACAGCAGCTAGTTAAAGCAGATTGGCGTCTTCTCTCTCTTTCTCTTTCTCTCTCTCTCTTTCTCTTTTTCTCTTTCTCTCTCTCCCTCTTCTTCCCTTGCTTCCTCCCTCCCCTCAGCAAAGACCTTTCCAAAGCAAACTTCTTTTATATCCCACATACTAGTGAAATCATATGGTTCTTATCCTTTCTTGACTGGCTTATTTCACTTAGCATAATATTCTCAAGGTCCATCCATGTTGTTGCAAATGGCAGTATTTCATCTTTTGTTATGGTTGAGTAGTATTCTATTGTGCATGTGTACCACATCTTCTTTATCCAGTCCTCTATTGGACATTTTAATTGTCCCCATGACTTGGCCACCATGAATAATGCTGCAATGAACATATGGGTGCATATATCTTTGCAAATAAATGTTTTTGAGAAAAAACAAAAACAACAACAAACAAAAAACCTTAGTTTTTGGTGCCACATTGGTCAGATCTGGGTCATGTTCTCATCTCTAAACTAGTCACTGACAAATTGGCAAGGTATGATCATGATGGTTTAAAACCAATTATGATCCATCTTTTAAAATTGGGAAGGGGCCAAGCTACCCTGACCACATGACAGCCATATCTTCAAATAAAATTATCATTGTGCTAGGAAATAAAAAAGTAGATGGAGGTTGTTGTTAGGAAGGCAGTAAATATTTTCTGTCTCAGATGGGGTGGCCAGGAAAGGCCCATTTGAAGGAACGATATATTAACTGAGACATGAAGGATGAGATAGACTCAGTCATATAAAGTGCAGGAGATAGGGATTTTTAGGCAGAGGAAAAGCCTGTGCAAAGTACCTGAAATTGAAAGAGTTTGGCATCTTTGAGGACCTGAAAGAGGATTAGTATAACTAAAATGTAATAAGTGAGGGGAGAATTCCATGAAATGAAGTTGGGGAGCATGACATGGGCTGGAACAATTAAAACCATGTAAGGGCATGGTATAGAGTTAAGATTTACTCTAAGTGCAATAGGAAACCACTGAGGGGCTTTAAATAGGTAGAGGATATTACCTATATTTTAGGACACTCTTGCTGTTATGTTACATAGAGAGTAAGTTGAAGGGTGCACAAGAGTAGAATTAAAGACCAATTAGGAGATTTTTGCAATGGCCCAGGCAACAAATGGTGGGAACTTGGAAAAAAGTAGCAATGTTGGTGGAAAAGAGTGGATAGATTAATTTGATAGGTAGAACTGACATGGCTAATGGCTTATATTTTGGGAGGGAGGGAAAAGAAGGGGGAGCAAAGATATTCCCTGGGCTTTTGGACTGAGAAAGTTGGTAGATGGTAATCTCCTCCTCCTCTTCCACCTCTGTCACCACTACCTCGTTTTCCCCCCTCCACCTTCTCTTCCTCTTTCTCTCTTTTAACTGAGATGAGAAAGTCTGGGCAGGGAATAGGCTTTGGCAGAAGCAGGATTGTTGATCCAAGAGTTTTACTTAGACATGTTAAGTTTGAGATGTTTGCGAGATACCCAAGTAGAATAAATGGTCAAGTAGGTGATTGCATAGGAGACTCTGGCTCAGTGGAAAGGTGTGGGCCAGAGATGCATATTTAGAACTCAGTATATTAAAGCCAGAAGATTAGATGAACTCACTTAGGGAAAACAGGTAAGGAGAGAAGAGAAGAAGGTTTAGTACCAAGTCCTAAAGAATGTGAACATTGAAACAGTGGGAAGATGAAGAGGAGTCTGCAAAAGAACTTGGGAAGTAGAAGTCATTGAGGTAGGAGGAAAACCAAAGGAGATTTACCTAGGGTTACACAGTGCATATTCTTCTTAAGGGCTTAGGAGAATTATATAGAAGTCTTTGAAGGGACAAAGTAGATGAGAAAAGGAAGAAGTAATTTTATACACAGGCTGATAGAGACCCTTCTCTTTTCCCCCCCAATACAGTTAACATTCAATATTATATTAGTTTTAGGAGTACAGCATAATAGTTAGACATTTATGTAATTTATGAAGTGATACCCTGATATTTTCAGTACCCATCTTACACCATATGTAGTTATTACAATACTATTGACTATATTCTCTATGCTGTACTTTACATCCTCACGACTATTTTGTAACTACAGTTTGTACTTCTTCATCCCTTCCCATCTTGCAACCATCAATTTGTTCTCTGTATCTATACAAGACCCTTTTATTATTATTATTTTCAATTACAGTAGACATTCAATATTATTTCATATTAGTTTCAGGTGTACAGCATACTGATTAGATGTTTACATAATTTACGAAGTGACACCCCCCCCTTGCCAGTAAGTAAAGAAGACCCTTTTCAATGCATGCTTTCATGATAGTCAAGGAAGGAAAAAGGGTATGTGGCAAATTGAGCGCTGGTCCTTAAATGTTCCACTCACATTTCACTTGCCCAGTTATGTCACTCAGCCATGATCAGCATCAAAAAGGATGGGGAGCACAACCATACTAAATGCCTTGAAGGAGAGCATGAAAGCATTTGTGAACGGTCTTAATGATTACCACAAACATGTATGTGTGTGTGTAGTATATGCGTATAATTTTCACACTCTACATACTGTTTTGAAATATATTTTTAAAATAGATATAAACATTTTCCCATGCCTTTAAATTTCCTATAATGCCCTTTAAGTAGCCACATATATAAATATACAATATTTAATCAATTCATTATAATTGCCTATTTAAGCTATTTCCAATATCTCGCTATGGCAAATTATGCTGCAGTGAAGCCCAATCAACATATATCTTTGTTTTTATTTGTGATTGTTTTTTCAGGATAAGTTCTTAGATATGGTGTTGCAAAGTCAAAAGATGTGCAAAATATTAAGACTTTTGCTATTCATGATTAAATGTTCCTCCAGAAACGTTTTATCTATTTATGTTCTTACAAGCAATGTGCAAGAGTGTACATTTCCCTAGATCTAACAAATTCTGGCTATCATCCATTTTAAAAAATATTTGCTAATTTTCTCAATAAAATTCACATTGATTTTACCAACACTTTTCATGGATTAATGGTAAGATTGAACATTTTAATATGCTTTTTCACCATTCTTATTTTGTGAATTGCCTCTTTGTGTCATCTGCACTTGTTTTTGAAGTGATACACCAATATCAATAATTCATTCCTGCACAGCCCCCACTCATGAACATTCTTCTCTTCTTTCCCTTCTGAGCTTAAAATGTTTAATAGTAACTAAGGCAACAAAATGTGTTTGGTGTTTGAACTCCAAAATAGTAGCAGTAATCATCCTGAAACCCTCGACAATAGCTTTTATTAACTGTGTATGGTTTAAATAAAATTGTATTGTACATTTTAAGTGTCTCTCAGGGATACAGAGACATTTCTCATGAGCGATTTTCTAGGCATATGGAGCCCCTATCCTTAAGATAGGGCTGTTGCATTCTATGTAAATCGTGCCACCTGGAGGTGTGCAATATACTTGCCTTGCCAAGGGCCTAAAGGTCTGAGGACCTGGGTCCTGTTCATAACTACTAGCTCTGACACTTGTTTTTTACTTCCTCTCCTCTCCTTCACTTCAATTCTGATCATCAAGTGAATAATAGTTTTCACCTAAAGGACATTATAAGTTAACATGGGTAAATGATTGCTTGTATTTAAGAAAAAATAGTAGTACGATCATTGATTTAAGTGAAATCTGACACAAAACCTCAGTATATAAAATGGATAATGTAAAAATGCTCTGATTGGAGCAATTGTGTGTTCTCCAGTTGGACTCCCTCGCATGCTTTCTGCACAACTCAAGATTTCCATGGAACATAATTTGAAAAGTATTGATCTAATGGAATGGGCACTGGACCTGAAATGAGGAGTGGAACTAACTGTCAGTGGGACCTTACATATATTGCTTAACATCCCCGAGCCTTACTTTCTGAATCTATAAAATGGGAAAAATATAAAATTGACAGTTACATATTGAATACTTTCTTTGTGTAAAACCACCCTATTAGATATTAGAGAGGATTCAAATAATATAAGAGTTGGTCCTTGCCCTTAAGGGGTTTATAGTTCACTTAATACCCACACAACCAATCTTCTAAGAGGCCTATGAGATCCAGTGCAGGTGCAAATAACAATGACAATGTAAAAATGGTTGGAAGAAGTAAAAATCATACAGCTGCAAAATAGTACTGTACATATTGAATTATCATTAATATTTTATTGAATGCATCAGAAGGTCAGAGGTTCCTTAAAGGTTGAACAAGGCTGCTTTATAGAGTTTGATATAGTCAATTGAAAAGTGGTAGTTGCCGTTCTGTCTCCTGCCCACTTCCCCAGAGCTCACCAGTATTTCAAAGAGTGATGAGGACTACTTCCCATCTGGAAACCACTGTCAGTCAAGTCCTGAGACCTGTCATGAAACCCACCCACTAGGAAAAGGCAGTCACTGAGGCAACTTTCCAGGATTCAGAGACTGTACTTGGCTTGGAGGTTCAACTAGCTTAGTAGGAGTCAAGCAACAGTCAACACCAGAGTGTATGTTATGTTAGTGAATTAGAAAGTTAGAGTACAACACATGACGTTAGGTTCTCAGCACTCAGCAAGCAGGCAGGTGCATTTGGGGGATCTGCCTACTGGTAGCAGAAACCTGGCCAATTAGTGAAAACCCAGGGGAGAAAGCTGAGCCTAGTAGGAGTATTGGAGCCCTAATCAGGAGAACCTGGAAGAACTTGAAAGTAGGAACGAAGTCAGAAGTCCAGGCTAATTGGAGGAAACCTTTGGGTTCTTCGGACTCTTCAGACTATAAACTTACACAGGGAGAGTAGAATGCAAGACAAATATTTTCTACTGCAAAACTTATGATGTGGTAGCCAAAATGGAGACAATAAATGGCATGGTTGCAAAAGGAACTCACTAGGAAGAAACTCTTTCAAGCCACTCCAACCACCGAATGGTATCTCTTTAGGAAGTATTTAAAATGCATTTTATTGTTACATTTCCTCTGCTCAGTGGCACAAGATACAATGTATAAGGGAAAGATAATTTACCACTCAAAATGTTTCCCAGATACTAAAGCTGTTGTTACTTTTAATAACAAAAGTCAATTGAATTCTTTAGGTGGTGATTATGATAATGCTGCACTGTTTTCTGTCTGATCCAGAGCAACTAAGACAAAAGCTTACCAAATTGACAACTCTCTTTGCTTTCACAATTCAGGGTAGAGGATAAATTAAGGTGGGCTATATACAGTTGATATGGAGAAACTAACTGGGTTAGAGGATATTGTAACAATCCGAATGAGAGATCCTGGTAATTTGTTCGAGGGTAGTGGTAATAGACACAATGAAAACAGGTAGATTGGAGATATATTTTAGTTATAAAATCAACAAAACTTGGTGATGGGCTGTATATGTATGTAGTGTGGGAAAAGCGATTTGGTGGGAAAATGATGTGAGAAAAAGAGAGGTGTCTAAGATAAGTCTGGGCTTCTGGCTCACATACGTACCTGAATGTATGATGGTGCCGTTAACTAGGAAAGGACACTGCAAGCAATTAAATTTGGGGATAGAAAACTCTGAGTTCAGTTTTGGACTTACTGGATTTGCAGTGCTTTTGAGACATTAAGAGAAAATACTGAGTGGGAAGTCTGAAGTTCAGGGGAGAAGTCTAGGCTGGAGACATAAATTAGGTGAATCATTTATGTATGTGTAATAAGTCAGACTATACATATTATTTTGTAATTTGCTTTTCATCTTTAATATGTCCTATACATCGTCAATTCAATACACATAGGTTAATCTCATTTAAAAGACAGCTAATGTTCCATAGTATGTACAAATGCCCTATAATTTATTTAACCATTCTCTTATCAATGGGCATTTAGATTGGCTCCAGCATTAAAAAAAAATATATTACAAATGCTGCAATAAACTTATGCATATATCTTGATAGACTAATGCTTTTATGTCTGATGGATAAATTTCAGAAGTGGGATTGCTGAGTCAAAAGCTAAGCATATTTACATTTCAATACGTATTTCCAGGTCATCAGTATAGTATACTGTTTTAGAGCATGAGCTCCAGAATAGAAGTGCCTGTTTTAAAATCTTGACTCACCACTTACTAGCTTTATAACCATGGACAAGTTATTGAATCTCCTCTGCTTTACTCAGTTTTCTTTTCTGTAATTAGGAAATGTCTATCTCGTATGGCTGTTGTGAGAATTAAATGAGATAAAAGACATATTATAGCTTAGAAATTTTTGACACACAAAGAGCTCAATACATGTCATTTGTTATTATTATTTTTAAAAAGTTGGTATTTATTTAGAGTTCCACTCACAGTGTTGGAGAATACATATTCCCCTCACAAATTGAACAGCATAGTATGCTATTAATTTAAAAAGATGTTGCCATAACTTCCAGTTGTGATCATGATGGAGTAACTAGTATCAGGCTTACCCTCCTGCCATGAAAAATCTTACCCTTTGGGACAGCATGGATGGACCTGGAGAGCATTACCCTCAGTGAAATAAGCCAGTCAGAGAAAGACAAATACCATATGATTTCAGTCATGTGTGGAATTTAATGAACACAGTGAACTACTAAGAAAAATAGAGACAGATTCATAGATAGAGAGCAGGCAGACAGCTCAGGGAGTGGTGGTGGAGGGATTGAGCAAAAAAGAGAAAAGAGAGAGAGAACTCATGGACAGGGACAACAGTGTGGCGACTGCATTGGGGGGAGGGAGTTGGTAGAGGTGGAAGAGGGCATAGAAGGGATAAACGGTGGTGGAAAAAATAAAATAAAACTAAAATTTTAAAAACTTTACAAAATATCTGAAACAACTATTTCCAGGCATTTGACAGCAATCAAAGCGGGACTGCAATCCTTGAGAGAGAGAGGAAGTACATGATTTAAATCCAATGTTGAGAGTGTTGGTCTTACTGGGCAAAAGAGGCAGGGACTACAGTTTTGGAACTACTAAAGTGGTTGGAATTTATAAGCAGGTTGCCAGAGAGATTGGAACCCCCATGGCAAAATAACCCCAGAAGTCAGGATGTTGTCATAATTTTTAGCATGTGCCAGGCAGTGGCCTAAGTACTTTTAGTTTTAATTTAACCCTCACAATAATCCTACGAAGTAGGTTTATTAGAAGTAGGTTTATTATTATCCCAATTTTACAGATATATATTTATTATCCCTCTTCATAGACAAAGGGAAAATGGAGGTACAGAGAGGCTAAGTAATTTTCTCAAAGTCACACTGCTCAGAATGGTGAGCTTGGATTTGAATCCAGGCAGCTACCATACTGTACTGCCTTTCTGAAGAGCAGAGGTCTAAGTGTCTCACATGTATTAACTCATATAACTATCATCATTCCCACTTTAAAGTTAACTTCCACCTAGGAAGTACTGAAGCTGAGATTCAAACCCAGGTAGCTAGGTTCTAACGTTTTTGCTCTTAAAGACCATATCAACTCTATTCTTTTCTTCTTTGGAGTTTTTATCTGGAATGATCGCAGAATTTAATATCTTTTCATCATTATTTGCTGAAATAATTCTATGGATTGCCTCTTTTTAGCTTTGTAATACAGATTATGGACCTGCTCTCAATATATATAACTTTTTATTAATACATCCCATTTCAATTTTAAAATAGAGAAAAAACATTTAAAAATATTTCCTTTATTTGATCTTCCAGTTTTTAGCAATGGCCATTCTATTTGCCATTTTCACTACTGAATTTTTAAATTGTAAAAAACATACTTTTGGTCACCCTTTTTTGCATCCTAATTATATCTCTTTAATGGTTCTTGCTATTTTCATGTAAAGTTCCCTTACAGTTAGTTCTTCCCCAATAAAAGTCATACATTCTGGTTGTTCAGCTTGGTTGTTCCCTCAAGTTCCTTAGCTGGATTGTGAATTTGTAATGCTTGTTCATGGGTGCCTTCACTCAACACTCATATAGGTGAGGGTGATACGGGTCCGTCTGGCAATGGTGAACTGGAAGGTGTTGGAAGATAGAGTAAGATTTCCCCTCCCAGTAGTCCCTTAACAAGTCAAAGAAAAAAATGGACCCTTTCTATAGTGTGTGTGTGTGTGTGTGTGTGTGTGTGTGTGGCCTTTCTGTTCTTAGTATTCTTTAGGTATAAGTAGAAAAGTGCATAAAATGGGAGCAATGGAACTATTGCCCTCCAAAGATGCCTGGGGTCAGCATGATGAATTATCCTCATTGGATTAGTTTGAAAAGTAGTCTCCTTGACTCCTCCTCTGTTGTTCTGAAAATGACATCACACACTTGTTATGTCCTGTGAACTGGCATTTTCAGATGCAGTTAAGATTCTCTTTCCGTTTTTTCACCATCAAACCACACTTACTTAAACTAAGTAACCCTCAAACATAACTAGACATTAGAATCACTTTGGGGGCATTTAAATAATACTATATGCCTCCCTTCTCTCTCCCAGGACAATTGGATCAGAATTTTTGGTGGTAGAACCTGGGCACTCAGGCCACCATTTTTCAAATTGCTTGATAGTTTCTTCTGCTGTATATCTTGCTTATTGCTCTACTAAAGTTTTTATAAATGAATCAGTGCAATATACTTTAAAAATACAATAATTAACCATTTGAATATGTAGTAATTATACATTATATTGAACCCTAAAGCCCCCAAATACATACAGCAAGTCTCCCTTCTAGCTCTGTTTCTTAGTCAAATGGTTCCTCTCCCTAGAGGAATCTTCTTGTTGCTAGTTTCTTGTATAGTCTTCCAGAGACATTCTGTGCATATTGAAGCATATATTATCAACCAGTCTCCTGTTAATGCACATTTAGATGGTTTTCATTTGTTACTATTACAAACAATGCTGTAGTGAATAAATACTTTTCCTATCTAAATCTCTTCATGTATGTGAGTGTATCTGTATGATTCCTAAAAATTAAATTATTGAATCAATGGATATGACATGTTTTTCTATGCCTGGAATTAGCTCCATTTGGTTGTGATAGTTTATCCTTTTAATATATTATAGAATACTATCTGATAATATTTAATTTAGGGTTTTGCATAACTGTTACATATCCATTCATAAATGAGACCCATGTGTCTTTTGCCCCAATTTTCTATTTTTTGTTTTGTTTTGTTTTGCTTTTAATTAAATGAAATTTGCCCTGTTCTGTGTGGCTTAGTTGGTTGGGCACTGTCCTGTGCACTGAAAGTTTGCTAGTTTGACTTCCAGTCAGGCCACATGCCCGTATTGTGGGCTCGATCCCTGGTAGGGGGCATGCAGGAGGAAACTAGTTGATATTTCACTCTCACATTGATGTTTCTCTCTCTCTCCCTCTGCCTTTCTATCTCTCTAAAAAATCAATAAAAATCTTTAGTAAGGACTAATAGATTATTAATGTGTTATTCCTCATAAGTAACATATCTGCATTCAAACCAAAACTTTCTGGAAAATGGTGTTCAATTCAATGTTTTCTCAGTACTTTTTGCTGTGCAGATGTTTAGGCCTTGCTAGAGAACAGAGGTCAGCAAACTATGGCCTGTGGGCCAAATCCAGGCTGCCACATGTTTTTGTAAATAAAAGTTTATTGGAACACAGACACATCTTTATATTTATGTATAGTCTGTGGCTGCTTTAGCACCACAGTGCAGAATTGGGTACTTGGACACAGTCCATATAGCTAAAAAATAATCCTAAAACATTTACTAACTGAACCTTTATAGAACAAGTGTGCTGACCCTTGCTGTATACCCAGGGAATCAAAATCTGGTTCTGAGACGTTGGTATATGTATTGTTAAAAAAAATCCATCAAATCAGTGGTTATTTGTACTAAAGTTTGAGAACCAATATTTTAACATAAAGTCAAATAAGTACTAGGTGATTTTCATGTTCTTCCTATGCCAGAGTTTCCTTTCTATTCATTTGTCTACGACTTTGCCCTGACTTTGAACCTCCAACAGTTTGGTTGAAGCTCTATGAATTTCTCCCAAATTTCCCTGTCATTATGTCATTAATAAATGTTTATAAAATAAATGACTTGCCCAACCTTATTTTAAACACTTCTTTAGACTGTATTTTGTTGCATACATGTTTACAGGTATTCAGGCAAGAATCTCAATCCACAAATTCATGTGTAAAAGAAATGAAACTATTTTTTAAAAATAAATGTTAGTTTAGAATCTTCATTCCAACAGGGTTTAAAAACTTAATTGTAGTCAGTTTGAGGATTTCATACTTTCTTTCCTTTAGGTCGATTTAAGTTATTGAGGGAGTACGTGGAGAACACATATAGTACAAAGATATTGGGAGGTGATCTATTATATTTTCAATATCATCTGCCCATACAGGTATTTGCTAAGATGCCCATGGTTCCATCAGAGCCTACATCAATGGTCCATAGACAACACCAGGACAGATGATCTTTGCTCTTATCTTCATGGCTCCTTTAGGTTGACTAGTATTTTCTGCTAAAACTCCCATGGAACTCCCATGCTCACTGAAATCACTCAGCTGTTCCTGCATTATGATGAGTTGTAGTAAAGTTCTGTGAAGCTGTATGAGTCTCCTTCTGCCCAAACACATTTAAGAACCATTTGTGCTTCATGTGTCTCATTGTCTCTCAAAAGCTTTATATGAAAACAGGGTCTAAATCCCCTATGTCTTGAAAACTAAAAACCTATGTAGCTTTTTCCTTGGCTCCCTCTCTTGGAACATTTGACATTGCTACCTTTATATCTTTTCTTAGTTTTCTCAACCTAGAAAATATTTTCCTGATCTGGTGGTAGATGGTTGGGATAATCTTTGCTTTCTCACAAATATTATTTGTCTATGTTGTGAGCCCTTTGTCAGACTTTTGAAACCCAAATGTTAAGATGAGATGCCTTTTGCTCCCCATTGCTTTGTGCTGTTTCTGCTGCCTACTGTCTGCCAAAGCAAATGAGCACAGAGATGTTGAGTTATTCAATGAGGGGAAAGGCAAGAGGAAAAAAGAAACTTTCAGGAAGAAATGATTAATATTTAAAAAATATCCTGCCAAAAAGGTACATCACTATCATTTAATGACCATTAATTAACATAGGTGTGTCTTGTCATTGTTTTCTCCTTTCTAGTGTGTTGCTTTGTCTCTCCCAGTTAGGTCCTTAAAGAATCTAAATAACTCTTTTGATTTATCAAGAGTTATTCATTAAGAACATATTCTAGGCTTAGCCAGACTCCCTTGAAGTGACTCGGTCAGTGAATAAATGTGAAATCTCATTTATTTGCTTCTGTGGTTTCTTCAGATGCTTATTTTTTGGGAAGGGTCAATGATCATAAAAGGTTGAGTCTCTGGTGGGTGGAAATGTAAATCTGAGCAAACAGTGGAAGACAAATCAACTATCCAAAAATAAATAGATGTTAAGAAAATTCACAGCTATTCCTTTAGGTTCCAAGGTTAAGTATCCCACAGAGACAGTAGGTGAAGTTTATATCTTAGTTTCAGAATTTAATACGCTGGATTCCATATTGTATTAGTCTATTAGGTTTATATTCAAAATGTAGTGAGTTAAGGACTGGAGTGAAAAGAGCTGCCTCCAGAATTCATGTTTGTTTTTTCTCCTTCTTGAGCCAGAGCTTTTTGCATTGGTTTGATGTACTGTAGTTACTTGGGGTTTAATCTTGTATAATAATTAACTTCAATTGATCCACTGCAGTGTGTTAGCAAAGTGCCCGAGCCTATTAAATCTGACTAAGAATCCTCCATTGCTTTCTTAATTTCCGGCATCATTATGGTGCCTGGAAAGCTGATTAATATAAAGGCATTCCAAACTGGGGCTTTTGCCTGGTGAAATTTTGGAAAAGGTGTACACTATTCCATTTTACCATATTGCATCTAATAAATATCAACATACAGGATCTCCATTCTTAGGAGAGCCCTGGATAGGCGAGTGAGGTTTCTATTCTTATATATAACAGAATTCTGCTGTTAAAGGGGGGAGCCAAAATCATCAGAGCTTCACTTCTTAATGGGGGTACATATGGTTGATTTAAAAACAAGTAGAAAAATGAAACAATACTGAAAGTGTGCCATACTCAATAAGCCTCTGAAAAAGAAAACAAAAGACTGCCAATGAGCCAGAGAGGACATAGGAAGAAATTACTCAAAAATAATATATAGATGTAAATGAAGCTGTTAAATTGAAGATTCACAGCAGATACAGCAGATACTGTCAGCCTTTGAGGAAATTTTAAATAAAACATCCAAACTGATCTATTGAAAAGCTCCACGTATGGGGTTTCTAGTGACATTTAGAAAACTTTACTGAGATTCTGCACTATGTCAGTAATACATATACATTTACACTTCAACTGGTTAATGAGACTTTTAATATATAAAGTACAAAAGAATATTTTCACTCTGGGTTTCAACAAAAATGCTCACCTTTTTTACAAATTAATATTCAGATATTTACAATAAATTCATATGGTGTACTTTTTATTGCTGGTATTGGTGTGCCGATTATATGTGATGGTAGCTCAAGTTTGATGACCTTAAACAAGTTCAAGAATGCTAAATATAATGTTGAAGTATGTAATTGGCCATTTCACCTTGCGAAGTCTGGAGTTGAAGCTCAAGCCAAATATAATTTGCCCGAGTATTGAGACTGCTGCAATTCCATGTGTGTTCTTTAGGTTCATCCCATGTATACTGCATACTAGATTTTAGGTGGTAAGCTTATTTTATATCTCTTTCCTTTCTTTGGTAACAATTCCTCATCCGTGTATAGGACTGGCTCTCAGTAGAGGTGGGGTAGGTGTCCTTTTTGGTTCCATTTCTCCTTCCTTTAGACATTTCAGGTCCTTTACGTGTCATGCCATCTTAATCTACCACCTGCTACTCCTCCTTGTTATTCTTTGAGCCAGTCATTTCCTTTCATTTAATAGACACTTTAGTACCTGACTCACTTTCTTTGTTTTCCTCCTTAATGCTGATAATATTCTTGCTGGCTTCATGGAAGATTTACCCAATCCTCTGGCTCTTCAGATTCTTGACCTTTCATCTCCAGTGATCCTTTTTTTTATTCTGCTTGATCGCCCCAATCTCAGGGTCATATCCTTGAACTGTCCTTACTAAAATGTTAACCACCTCGAAAATCCTTATTTTAATTATCATGAGAGTCATTTACTTGCATACCTCTTCAGTTCTTGCCCATCTTGCCCTCAGCTGTCCTTTGCTTGCAAAACCCAAACCCTGTTAAATATCCTGCCCTCTGCTTATTCAGGTCTGCACATGAGTATCAGGGAAATGTACTCAGTAATTCTGTGCTTGGCAGAAAAATTGCCACCCCCCAAAGATATCCATGCCCTAATCACAGTAACCTGTGAATGTTACCATACATGAAGCTTTGCAGATGTGATTAAAGTTACAGACTTTGAGATAGGAAAGTAAGCCTTGGATTGTCGAGGTGAGCACAATTTAATTCTATGAGTCCTTAAAAGTGCAGAACATTTCTCAGCTGTGATTAGAGACAGAACAATGGAAGAAGGACAGAGAGACACAACCTAAGAAAGATTCTTACCACTGCTGGATTTGAAAATGGAGGAAGGAGGTCATGAACCAAGGAATGTAGGTGCCCAAGGAATGTTGAAGATGGTAGGGAAATGGATTCTTTCCTATAGCCTCCAGAAAGGAAGGTGGCCTTGCTGATATCTTGACTTTAACCCAGTGAGACTCACATCGGACTTCTGATTTACAGAGCTGTGAGATAAATTTGTGTTGTTTTAAAACATTACCAAGTTTGTGGTAATTTGTTGTAGTACCAATAGAAAACTAGTCCACATGCTAACTCGTCTCACTTTAAATTCATGTCCTCAAATTTCTTTCTTTTCTTTTTTTTTTTAAATATATCTTTATTGATTTCAGAAAGAGGAAAGGAGAGGGAGTGAGAGATAGAAACATCAATGATGAGAGAGTCAGTGATCGAGCCCACAACCTGGGCATGTGCCCTGACCGGGAATTGAACCCCGATCACCTGGATCCTAGGTCGACACTCAACCGCTAAGCCACACCCGACCAGACCATGTCCTCAAATTTCAAACTTAACAACTGCCAGGAAATTCCATTATACTATCACTGAATATTTGCTTTTCTACTCTCTGAAAAAAATCATTCCATTCATTTCCCTCTCTGCTGAAACTTCTAAAATACTCCACCCCTAACAAAAAACACATTATCATATCGGAGATCCCTCACCTTTCTACTATTAAGTCTATTAAATCTATATATTTCTGTATATTCTTTGCTCTATCAAAGGCAAACCCTTCACTTGTGCTCTGTATCCCCTCTGTTCTTGACTTCTCAAGGACTTTTAACTGCTATTGCCTTCTCTGTTCTGCATCAATTTTCCTTTTATTGTGGAATATTCTCTCTGTATATATAAACATGTTCCTGCATTTTTCCTGATCTTGTATCTCTCCCTCTCAATACCACCCCATTTTTGTGATCCCCTTCATGACATAACTTCTTTAAAATATTTGTTCATAGTTGTTGTCTCCATTTCCTCATGATCCATTCTCTTTCTCTAACCTACCACAATAGAGCTTTAATATTGCATGACTTTTATGTTTCCAAGTTCAGTGGCCAATTTTTAATCCTCATCTCAATAGACCTCCCATAAACATCTGACACAATTGACCACTACCTTATTCTTAAAACCTCTTCTTTTTTTGTTTCTACAGCACCATATTTCCTTCAAAACTAGTGGCTGTTCATTCTTGATATGCTTTGCTGGCTCCTTTCCTCTGCCCTATTTCTAAATGTAGAAATGCCCCAGGACTTAGTCCTGGCCTACCTTTTCTTCTGTATACTTTCTAAGTGATTTTATCTAGTTCCATGACTTTCAGTACTGCAATATGCCAATGACCCCAAAATTTGCATCTCCAACACTGACTTCTCCTCCAAACTCAAGATTGATAATTGTTAACTTGAAATCTCTATTTTAATATCTAATTGGTATCTCAAATTCTACATATTCAAAATAGTTATCAAGAAAGGGGTGGATTTGCTATGTGCCATCTGTAATTTCCTACCCGATTAAATATATTTGTAAGACTCTTGTCCTGAGTAAGAGTTCTAGTCTGTGACTGAAGAGCTAATTTCATAAAGAATCCTTGATTTTTCTTAGTCTCATTAATATTGTGGGTTAAAGCTCTTTTGGTTGTTAATTAGAGTAAAGGGAGGGTGATTAGAGGGTAAAGGAAGATGTAACTTAAATCCAAATAAAGAAAATAAAATGTAGCCAGGCCTCATTGGAAATGGTAACTAAACTAAAATACCAAACAAAAAAAGAGGGTTTCTTTTCAGGGGTGGATTCTCCGTCATGATTTCTCTGCTTCTCTCTGTGAATCTGCTCTATTTTTTCTTCCCTTCTGTCATCTCCTGCTTACTCATATTAACAGGGTTTCTAATGACTGTTCAACCAACAAAATCTATGTCATGGCCAGAGGTGAATTTCCTATTAAAAAGCTCATACAATTATATATTAGCAGATGTTTAATAACTAGGTCTTGGGGTGGTGGAGAGTGACAATGTCTTCATTTGTTATGTATGCCAATTTCTGTGGTTTGGATATTCCCACCATGGCTGGTATCCAGCTACCAACATGACATCAGTGAACTTGCAAAATTCCTGAAAATGTAACATTTGTCTTTCACAAATGGGTATGTGCTGGCTCTAATTCACCACTACTTAAAGATCTAAAGTTTCATGGCTCCTTACTTGCATGAGTCCCTTCCAGGTCCTTGTCCCTCATTTTAAATTTCACGTGTTTTTTTTCCTTCAAGTTCTTCTGTTTTGCACTAATGGTATCAACTCTATGCTGCACAAAACCTGGTTCTGCTTTGTTAATAACCTTTCAACTTAGTTCCTGTAGCTAACTTGCAATTTACCTCTGTGACTTTTGCTTAAACTACCAACAAATGAAACTATTGACTTAGTTCACTTTTATTATGCCAGGCTGTGCCATAGGTCAGTTATAAGTCTATGGCTGAACTTCCCTAATTTAGGTGTCCAACTCTGGTCTAAAGAACTGAAGCTGGGAAGGTAAAACCATGTGCTTCACTGTCAATTTAACAAGATCTGTATGTGGGCCAATTTTTCTTAGAAAAATCTATCAGTGGAACATATTTTACCTAGAGAGTCAAACTTCCTGAGTGTCCTAGCCACCAACAGAAATAAGACCTCTAGCACAATAAAGGACAGTCTATCTTTTTTTTCTTTTCTTTTTTAAAAAATATATCTTTATTGGTCTCAGAGAGAGGAAAGGAGAGGGAGAGAGAGATATAGAAACATCAATGATGAGAGAGTTGTCATTGATCAGCTGCCTCCTGCATGCCCCCAGCTGGGGATCAAGCCCACAACCTGGGCATGTGCCCCAACTGGGAATCGAATCGCAATTTCCTGGATTCCAGGTCTATGCTCAACCACTGAGCCACGCCGGGCCAGGCAAGACAGTCTGTCTTTTATATAATAATTGAAAGCCAAAATGATCAGCCTGCCTTTCAAGTAAAACCATGAAGTGTATCTTCTAGAGACTAGTCACTTATTAGTTTCTGATCTAGGCTAATCCAAGAGTTATTGAAATGTAAAAAATTAGCAGCTAATGAGTACTTGGTGTTAGTCAAAGTTAACAAATGACCACATGGGAATTTTAAGTGAAGATGGTAGATATGTAAATTGAATTTCATTGTATTTGTATGATCCAACTCACGGGATAGGTCAGCAGAAACGAAGACAGTTGGTAAATGATTAGCCCTGAGGATTCTTTTATACCATTGCCACTATGATGAGCTCCTTTTGTTACCACAGACAGTCAGTCAGAGTGCCAGAGAGTCCCCCCCTCCACTGGCCAAGATGGTGCAGGAAGAGGTTCTTACACTGAGTGTGCCAAAAGCTAGAAAGGTGAATGGATAGGGCCCCAGCACACCAAAAGCTAGAAGGATGAATGGACAGGACCCAATGCTCAGAGAGCTAGAAAGATGAATAGATAGGTCCCCAGTGTACCAAAAGCTAGAAAGATAAATGGACAAGGCCCAAACACTATGAAAGCTAGCAAGATAATTGGATAGAAATAAAGCCCTCCCCTCCCTATCCCTATAAGAACCACGGGCTTGGGCTAGAGCAGGAAGGGGAGATGGTCTTTGAGACAGAAGTCCACCATTCTTCCAGGTTGTGCAGTATCTTGACTAAAACTTCTTTCATTTTGCACCAGCACCTGCCTGATGAATTTGGCTTTCATGTGGCAGGCAGCTCAACCTGTGTTTGTTTGGTTATACTTTCTGTAAGTGAGCCCTTTTCGCAAGAACATTTCCACTTCCAACAGTCACTTTATAATATGTAAGTTCCTGAGTTGCCCCAGACCCTCTGAAAAGTACTATCTGAGGGAGGGGCTCAGGAACCTATCTTTTTAACACAGCCCTAGAAGCTCTATTTTATTAATGAATTCTGATACACACTAAAGTTTGAGAACCCTATGCCAGACTATCTGGTACTGTTCACCACTGCATCTCCAGCACCTAGAATAACTTCTGATATGAAGCAGACACTGAAGATGGTTGAATGAATGAATGGATGAATGAATGAATGAATGAATATGTTCTTTGGGGTCTGGAAATTAATCACCTACATCTTTGGAAATTACAGGGAAAAGTACATAGACATATGTACTACATGCATTTTGATTGCTGGAAACACTAGCCTGTTTTGGATGTTTTCCAGGACGTATGCATAGAAACTGTAATAATTTTTATTTACCTCCTTCACCCACCTAATCATCCAAATCTCTGCTTTATTCAGCACATTTTAGCTCTGAAGTCTACCTTGCTCAAAAGATTCACTCTAATTGCTCACAGCGCCAGGGTGGTGCTTCTCAACTTGTCATTGTTACCAAGGGTAACAGTCAACATCTTTAATGGATACAGCACAGGCACCATCCAATAAGTACAGATTTTGGCTGTGTACAAAATATGGTAGGGCCATATTAGTGCATAATGGCTGAAGATCAAACTTGTGTAGAAGACTATGCTTCTAAGCCTTTGGCTAGGTCCTTACCAAAAGTGATCTATATAAGGATGAGGCTTCCTTGATCTTGGGTCATAGCTCAGATTATCCTGTGTCATAGTTCAGAATAATGGCCCCTTAAAGATATTCATATCCTAATCCACGAAACCTGTGAATGTTATCTTAGATGGCAAAAAGAACTTTGTAGACATGATTAAGTCAAAGATCTTGAGTTGAGATTATCCTGAATTATGAGGGTGGACCCAATATAATCACAAGGGTCCCTATAAGAGAAAGAGGGAGGAAGTCCACATTCTGTTCAGGCTTAGAAATCTTAATGTTGGAAATTCAAGTTATTCTTAGTCAAATTTGTGATTAAGTATTTTTAAGTAAAAATTTAATAAAAATCAAGGTTTTGCTCTTCTCCCTTCTTATTCTATGGGGTAGCACCTAAATACCAAAGAGAAAGGGAGGATATTTTGTCCATGATCATTCTCTGCTTTCATTTGGTGCCTGAGGAGGGGAATTTAGTTCCTATTATATTTGGGCTGTTGGTCTTTATCCCTGTAGTCTCTCCTAATGTCCACAGAACTACATATTACACTGTTGACATGGAATTCACTGTCAGTATTTCCTTTTTAAAATTACAGGGCCCCCACACATCTCTCAGATATTTGTAGCCTTCTTGAAGGCACAGATAACTTTGATATCTTCCCATCACCCTCTAGGGTATTAGGAGATTTGGAAGACTTCCTAGCTTTTTCTATCCAGACATATCTGGCCACCATTTTTGCAAAGCTTGTTGCCTTGAACTTCATCAGGGAAGTGAAGCACAGGTCTCTGCTCTCAGTATTCTCCAAATATTTTAAGGTTTCATCACCCCTCTTCCCAGAAACTAGTCTTTTTAAATTGAATTTATTGGGGTGACAATGGTTAATAAAATTATATAGGTTTCAGGTGTACGATTCTATAATATGTCATCTGTATATTGTATTGTGTGTTCACTAAGTCAAGTCTCCTTCCAACACTAACAAACAAAGTGAACAGAAACTAGTCTTGACTCCCTTTCTTTCCTCAGCCAATCTAACTTAATGTCATTTTGGATGTGGAAAATAAGCTCTTCTTTCATCATACATTCTTCCCAACCCTCTCGTTTATGAGATAAACTTTGTTCTCTAAGTCTTTGCACTAAATTTTTAAACTTTGAAACTTAAAACGAAATTTTCTCTCAAAAATCTTGTATTTTTTAATCCAAAGCTTTATCTATTGAGATAGTGGCTCTGCCAAGAGTTTCTGAGGTCTAATTCCAAAGTAAACTCTAAGAATCTGACTCCATTTTATGCATTGGGCCCTTTCCCAAGGTAATAAGTCTCAGAACTCAAGGACTAATTTTAATGGGAAATGTTGAGGCATAATGAGGGGTAAAAAGAGAATAAAAACCCATTTGTTATTGTTTCAAGATATTGTGTCTCTACATTTTTCTCCTTATTAAATCATTGTGTTTAGACTCAACGTAGGTGTTTGTGCACTGCTCCCCCTCCTCACCAAGTTATGCAAGGCCATGGCAAGACTTATCTGAGCTCTATGGAGGCTCTGCCTTTGGTTATGGCAGAATTCTGAGGTGCAGTAAAGCTTCAACCAGAATCTGTGCATCCAGAATAATAGCTCCCATGTGTAAATAATCAGAATTCATAGAGGTACTTACTAGCATACATTTCAAGAAAGAAGGTAGCAAGTTATTAGTCTCGGAGCTCAAACAAAAAGCCACTGGCTTAAGTATAATTGAGATAAAGTTAAGAAGAATACAAGATCAATCTAAACAGGTTTTTTACACATATTGTATGCACATGCACATGCACACGCGCGATCGCGCATACACACACACGGCAGGGGTGGGGGGGGAGAGCCTTCCAAGGAGGGAGAAATATGAACAGAGGGCTTCAGAAAGGTAGGAAGAGACTTAAACATGTATTTGGAGGTTCTTGTATTCTGTCTTTTCATCCTGTTGGGCCAAATCTGAGGGATGATAAAACATGATGGAAATCCCACTCAAAGCTTAAAAAAATCAAAAGAGTGATTTAAGCTTTACATCTTGGGTGGGTGGGGATCAGTGAGTTGGGGAGCCTGGCTGAGCAATCCACTTCTTTTCAATCCAATGCAGTAGTCTTACAATAGAGGTGTATTGTGTGGCAGGCTTAGGCAAGAAAAGATCAATATCCATAAAACAAGCAATTTCCATTTGTGGCAGGTTGATGCAGTAATGATTTCTAATTTATTCAGGCCTCCCTGTTTCTATATTTTTTGATAGCACCCTTCACATTGATCCCAGACTTGTTCATGTCACTTGATTTGGCCAATGAGGCAACATATAATGTGATGGCAAGTAGAAACTTGAAGGAGTGCTTACATATTGGGGTTTCCCTTCTCTTGCTTCTCTGATCACTCTATCAGCCTGTTGAATTATGAAAGACATGTGGTCCAGTCACTCTCTCATTCCAGTTGACAGCCAGCCAATCTCCAGACATGTGAATGAAGTCCTTGACTGCCAGCTGACTATAGATGCAAAAATGAGTCCAGCTGAGTCCAGCCCAAATTTACCCACAGAGTTGTGAGCTAAATAAATGGTTGTTATTTTAAACTAGTAAGTTTTGAGGTAGCTTGTTAAACAGCAAACATTAACTGCTACAGAATTCTAGGGAGCATTGCACAACATATGTGCTTAGGAACAGATGGGATAAGTTACATCTGGAGCAGTAAGAAAGCAAGGCCAACACAGGGACATTCCATTTAGCTGCCTTGCCATTCCCAAACATATCCAGAGCTGATCATTGATCCTGAGGAAGTAGAAAAACAAAGGGGAAAATCAAAATTAGGCCTGAGGATTCCTCTTGAACTGACTGAGAAATTACTGAATTTACTTGGATATAACTAGATTAAATATTCTGCATTAGGCAGAGCAATGGCTCCAAGGAGGTTGGAGATTTTACATCTATATTTAGCATGTCTTTAGCCTGTGACCAGGGAAATTCATGCTTGCTATACCTGGTATTTCTGTACTAATGCCCTAGACTGTACCTGATATAACTGAATGATTAAGTCTAGAGCCATGCATTGTACTCATGTACAAATATGAAGCCTTGAGTCAAAATCAGTTTTGCCTTAGTTGCAAAGATGCAGGAAAAGGGATGCCTTGTTATGAGTTGGAGAAACATAAGAAAATATGGACACCTGTAATTGGTTCTCATTATTTCTTTAGCTTTGCTTTAATGGAGGGCACAATAGAAAGAAAAAAGATAAACATTTTCATAGGTCAAATTTATTAATATTAATTTTAACACCTCACAGTAGATTGAATACTTACTAAGCACTGGGCTAAACTCTTTTTATGCATTGCCTCATTTAATTCTTGCAAAAACCTATGAGGTAATATATTATTTTTTTCCATTTTATAGGTGAAGAAACTGAGACTCAGAGATTAAATTACTTAAGTTCATGCAATGAATAAAATGGCTGAAATCCAGAACTGTCTGACTCCAAAGAATTTGATTTTGATTTTATTTTGGCAAAATCTTGCTTCTTAAATGCATGGTAGCATTTTGAAATTTATTGCTAGCAATGATTTTCCTTGCAAGAGCAAACAAATATTGTGAAGGGCTGGAGAATAAAATTAAGTGCTGAAGGGCCACTTAAAATTTCATTGTGGGACTCAGGACATTGGACAGAGCAATGTTGAGAGAAGACCCACTTTGTTGCTTTTGGATGGATGACCTTGCTTCAGGGGCTTCACACAGACTAAAGATAATGCCAAAGATTGGTATTGAATTTGGCCTGGGGAAAGAAAAGCCAAGTTTTCTCTTTAAAGTAATAGTGCTTTGCAATGAATTGTTCTGATAATAGCTTACTTGTAAAGAAAATAAAGAAGATAGACAATCAGAGAAAGCACAATTGGTCTTCAGGCCTCTCCCAATATCCACATAAGTACTAATTCTCAGCATTTAGGAATTGGTATGTTTGATAAAATGAGTCCTGATTGTGATTTTCTACATATGATCACTTACTTAAAAAAAGAATATTTGCAAGCAAAGAAGGTTCTTATTTGAAATAATCTGCTATGTTTTACAGTAATTACATCTCTCAATCACTGCTCCCATGTTCCAGCAGTGCTTGGAAAATAGAAGGCTCTTTGCTTTCTATTCATTCTATCTTAGTGTATCATCAGATGGAACCAAGCTTTGGCAGAGCTGCTCAACTCAGCGCTGTTCTGATGTTTTTGCAGTCTGCGCTGGAGATCAACATGACTTTGTCTTGCAGCACTGACTGTTTTGGCCATTAGGTCACTGGAGCCCCAACTGCCTCAACTACTGCCAGGCCTGCATTTATCTTTGAATGCCAATCAATACACAGTCACTCAATAGTCTGGCTATACTTGACTCCCAGTTTTTTCTACCAAAGTTAAATGTGTTTATCAGGAAATAGCTTTCCTGGAGGCAGGAAACAAAATGAATGGGTTACAAGTGCGGTATGAAAGCAATTTTTAGACAAAAAAGAGATCATGTATGTGGCAGCATGTAGGCAAGAGGCACTGACCAAACATTTGTTTCCTTCCCTTTTCACTTTTATTTTAAAATGAATGAATATGATGTAGAAAAAATAAGAGTACTTTTTTTTCCTATGACAAACTGAGCTCTTTTGAAGATGGTCAGTCAACAGTTAATCTAGTATGTAAAATTTTTCAATGAAATCTTCTCCATAGTTTTGTAAAATGTGTGCCCTTTTGCTAGGCTACAGGTTGTCAACATTTATAAAAACTGCTTTCAAAATCTTTTTAAAAGTTCATTCAATTTTCCTTTTAATACTAGGCAAAATGCATGATTCTGTATGAGATACTGCATCATTTTACAATATAATTTCTGAAATCTTAGAAATTTCATTTTAGCTCCAACCAAATTGTTAGTTCCTCGTTGCTAAGGAAACCATTGTGTATAAATCACCAGTAAATACAGTAGATGGTAGTTAGACTCTTGTTTGGTGGGGGCAAGTGCCTCTCTCCTTCGAGATTAGAAAATTACTACCTTTTGATTGGAAAAAACAAGTCATGTGGGTTTAGGCTATTGCTTTAGAGAAAAACACCTGCAGGACTCTGTCATTTGTTTTCCTTCTGTTTTAGTCATGGCTGAATAAACAGGGAACCTAGGGGTAGATTTTAGAAAGAACTAGCAGACAATTGATACTGTCTTTCTCATTCCCTACAGATGTCCCGTTCTTAACAGTGAAAAGCTGTGGCAGTCCTTCACTGTATCTCTCAAATAGATCCCTTCCTTCACCCTGATCCAGCCCTCATCTTCTTGAATTAAGACTTTACAATAATCTCCAAATTTGTCTCCTTATGTCCTGGCTCTTTTCTATATATTTCATCCTTCACATTATGCATCAGATTAATTTCTGAGTCAGACTGCTTGTGCTCAAATCTCAGCTCTTCCACTTACAGATTATATGAACTTTGGGCAAGTTACTTAATCTATCTGTCTCAATTTCTTCCTCTGTAAAATGGAGATAATAGTAATATTTGTCTCATAAGTTTGTTGTGGTTAAAAATAAGTTAGTCCATGTAAAGCATTTATTACAATGTCTAACACATAATAAGCACTCAATAAAAGTTAACTTTTACTAGTTTCCCTAAAACATCGCTTTCCATATCACTATTGTCTATTCCCAATTCAAACACTTCAATGATTCTTTATCATAGTACTTGCGCTGAAGTTGACAGTCTTCTCTGAATGTCAATATATTGCAATATATATTGTGACAAATTGCAATATATAGTCAATTCTTACATTTCCAAATGCATCTATCTGTCTAAGTAGCTCTGGGCAGTGGCAATATGTAGTGGCAAGAGTACTGGTTTGAGAGTAATTCACACCTGAGGTTGAATTTTAACTCAATTACTGTATAATCTTAAGCTATTTGGTCTTCAGTTTCCTCTTCTATAAAATTCAAATAAGTGCCAATCTCGTGGGAGTTCTTTTGAGAATTAAACAAAAAACCTTTATAGAAGCACCTAACACAGTTCTTCATATAGCAGGTGCTTCACAAACATTTTTTCCTTCCCTCTTCCCCTCACCCCTTTTCAGCCATGCTCATTGTTATGTTCCTCCAATTCATATGGTGAAGACCTATCTAATCTCCAGTACCTCAGAATATGATTATATTTTCGAGACAGTGCATTTAAAAAGGGAATTAAGTGAAAATGAGGATGTTAGGGTGGGCCCTAGTCCAATCTAACTATTTTTATAAGAAGAAAAAAATTGTACACATGGAAAAAAACCAGAGATGTGCACACAGTGAAGGAAAACTATATGTCACGTGCGGACATAGTGAGAAGGTGGCCATCTGCAAGCCAAGGATAGGAGCTGAGGAGAAAGCAAACCTGCTGATACCTTGATCTTGAACTTCTAGCCTCCAGGACTGTGAGCAAATAACTATCTATTATTTAAACTACCCAATCTTAGGCATTTTGTTATGATAGACCTAACAAACCAATATACTGATCTACTCATTCTTTCCCAAGCATGTGTAAATTATATGTTTTTAAATCTCCAGCTTGGTGGACAGACTATGAAAGGTGGGACCAGATACACTACCTCCTGTGAGAAGTCTTTCCCATGGCTCTTTCTGAGAATTTCCCCATGGATCACCACCATGTTTTATGCCAAATGATCCTACCACCCCAGCCACAACTGAATGACTCAAACATACTCAAACATACTCATCCAGACAGTTGAGTGATTTATGGGTGGCTTAGAATAAGAGCTCTTGTAATAGGGATGCTCCAAACTTGTTAGTGACAAGTCAACCTATTTAGGTCCTCTGTGTTGTGGCACATGTATGAAAAACACACAGAATGTCAGTAGATGGTAGGGTGGGCAAGAACCTGGAGACACACAGAATATTATAAAAATCAGAAGCTACACATAAGCAGAGAGACAGTTGAGAGAGACTATCAAGTCATTTATAGGAGAGTAGGAACATAGAAAGATGTGAGTAGAGAGAGAAAAACAGACAAGGTGAAAATAGTTGATGTAAAATAATGATTAGAGTTGAAAGGAATAGATACCTACTTGTCTGTTTTTTTGTTGTTGAATTTTTAGAGTTGCTATTCAATTACTAAAATTTCACATCCTAAAAGATATTTTAGGTCGACATAATGCCTGGCTGTGGAGCTACTGAGACCATTTCTTATATTTCCTACTTCCCCAAGTAGTCTTACACTGGAAGGTTCCTTCTCTTTACACTGGAGTAACCTGATTATGCCTTTGTTCCTTGAACTTAAAGGGACTAACACATTTGAATCATTGCCTCTCCTCTTTGATTTTTTAAAAATTGATTTCAGAGAGAGGAAGGGAGAGGGAGAGAGAAATAGAAACATCAATGATGAGAGAGAGTCATTGATTGGTTGCCTCTTGCATACCCCCTACCGGGGATCAAGCCTGAAACCCGAGTATGTGTCCTAACCAGGAATCGAACTGTGATCTCCTGGTTCATAAGTCAACACTTAACCACTGAACCACGCCGGCCGGGCCTCCTGTTTGATTTTCTAAGTTCTGCCCTTTCCTTGCATCCTAACTCAAGTTCTACTATTCCACTAAAGCCCTCTTTGACTGTTTCAAGATTGGAAAATGCCTATTGCAATTATTGGCTTAACTATGTGTTTGGCCCTTAGCAGTTAATTTAAAATATTTATTTTTGCATTAAAGAGGCCCTGAATAGATCCATTGCTTATGAATTCCTGAGTCACTAGATATGTGTGAATGTGCTAAAGCTCTGTAGATTGATAAATATGGAATTTAGGCTAATCCTAATTAACAGTAGACTTCTCTGTATCATTCAAATTAATGAGTTAAGATTGTGTCATCCCAACCTCACATCTGGTCTTGTTATCAAGAGAGGATTTTATAGGGCTACCCAACCTTCTAGGGTTTTAACAGCTGTGGCATTCAGATGAGGCCTGATGTCACATAAATTATATTAAGGTACCAGATTGATCTGAAAAGTTATTCTCTAAAGACCAAAAGGTTAACATTATGCCCTGGGATGATTCTGTTGTGTGTCTTTCATAAGTGGTCATCAGAAATCTTGTCGATTTCCCCACTGCCCATTGGTATGGACTTCCCCTGCAGTGGCATGAGGACACACCACTGATAATTGTGAGTGACTGACTGTCTCAAGTAATAAAAGTGATGGACAGAGCCAGCTACTCAGCTCCTGTCAGAAAATTACAATTAGTTTTTCTATGAATTAAACCCTGGATGAATCAACTTGCTGTCTTAGTAATGAGCTAATGAACAAAGGTGTTTCTAAGCTAATGTCTGACCCTCTCTATTCCTTGTTCTTTAGATGTATTACTGCCCAAGAGTTTGGATACATAAGTCTGCAGTAGCTATTCTGAGAAGGTGAAGACCCTTGTGCAATATTTGAAAAAGGTAGGAAAGATGTGTTGTTATCACTCTGAGGAAGACAGCCTAGATAGGTTCTGAGCACTAAAATAACAATGGATTTTTCCTGGAATGACTTTACTTTAAGCTCAGGACCCTCCCTTTACTGTTCCTTATTATTGTAGTTCCTTAGATGTTGAATAGCTTCACTAAATGCCTTTGGAAAAGTATTCCTCAAACCAGGAAATGTTTAATTTCCACGTTATCTGGATAAATTGAAGGCATCAAAAGTCGGTAGAACCTGTGGAATAGGAAATGGAACCATGTTGCAATCCTGGTTAATAGCCTCCCAGGGCACACTTGTAGCAATCATAGAGGGCTTTTGATTCCTTTATCATTATCAGTGGTTAATCACGTGAGTGAAATCAAAACAGAAGGCCATTGAGAGCTAGAACAAGTAAGTTTTTTTGGCAAAAAGTGGAGATTAGGAAGGGAGGGATAGAGACAACAGATACTGATTACTTTCTCTGGGTCAGGTATTCCACTTGATGCTTTCTCTTATGTAACATGAAACTCTCTAAGGTAAGTACTATCCAATTGCTCAGGATAGGGAAAGTGAGGTACAGAGGGGTTAAATGTTCAAGGTTGCACAGCTTATAAAAGTGGCAAAGCTGGTATCAGAAACCATATTTATTTTACTCAAGAGCTGATATTTTAAACCACAAAGGCAATATTTCTTAACATGTTTTCATTTTACTATTTGGCTTTAAATGCTCACTAACCAATTTGATTGATTTATCAGATTAGCTAGCATTCATTTTGCCTGGGCCTCAGTTAATTGTACACAGGGCAGAGGAGTTTTAAAGGGTGGTTAAAAAAGGGAAGCATAGTCTAAAGCAAAGTTCTAAACCTGATTTATCTTGCTTGTATGCTGGGAAGTTAGCACAACTTCAACAAGGGACTTCTGCAGGGATAACAGGAATAACCTCAACAAATAGATCATCTATTAATAGGTCTTGCTTGCAACTTAACCTGGCAGGTCTCCAAGCTAATTGTTATTGTTGTACCCTACTCTTCTATCAAAACTTGCTCTCCTGATAAATTCAGTTACATCTTAGTGTTTGGTGCTGACAAGGCCGTAACATGGCAAGGACACAAAGTAGTTGTAACATTTAGATTCATTGTATTGTATTGTAATGATTTTATTTTATATTACCATCTTTACAAATAATTCTGAAGCATGGCAGGACTAAGTGGTTGGGAATTGGATATTGCATGTGGACAAAGACTATATTTACTAGAGTCAACTTTTGGCTAACCCTAAGGCCAAATTTTTGTGTTACCAGGGAGACCTAAGTTGATTCTTGTCTTCTTGAAGGGAAGATTCCAATCAAGAGACCAAGTGTAGCAAAGTAAGTAAGAATTTGTCAGCTGCAGCAAAAGTATACTTAGGACAGTAAAACAAGGAAGGGTGTAGAAGAAGAAATAGGAGAGATGAGGCTGGGCTGCTTTGACTCACTGAGGAATCAGAGAAAAGGGGGAAAAAGGGGCCTTGGAGACAGGTTCAGGGGATTTGCCCAGGATGAGCTGCTGCTGCCCATTGCTCCCCTGGTTGTAAGTTTCATGGTGTTCCTTACAGGGAAGAAGGGGGAAGGGAATGGTGCAGGCATGCTCCCCTGGAGTCCTTTATCCCGAGCGTATTTATCTCTATCTTGCAGGTAGAAATTTTAGGGGAGGTCTCAGAGGAAGGTCTCAGTAGAATACTCATCAGCTTTCCAAGTGTGCTTTTTCAGGGTCATGGTCTCCATTGATTGGTCAGCGTCAGGCTAGGGGTTCATTAGTTAATGTAGCTGGTCCTGAGGCAACCATGGCATCACTTGTCTGGTTTTGCTGCTTTTCTGGGCCTGAAGCTGAAATACAACTGAGGCCTAGATGTTATCTTTAGGGAGGAAAAGGTTAGGGGGCTCAAACTGCATGACCAGCGATATGCTAGGGAGGATAGGTTACCCTGGGGACGAGGTTCTTGTTTTCCCAGTTTTTCCCCTTGCTAGGCACCTGGGGCTTTCTGCCCTGGTGAGTTTCTGTACCTGGCCCATCATCCTTGCTCTCCTCATGTCGGTCTAACTGCCTGTAATATTTGTAAGTCCTTTCCTGACCTTGTCTACCTATCGCTGATTTAAGCCTTTTGTTGACAAGAAGATCATTATTTATTCTAGTTTGGTAGGAATACAAACATCTCTCTCCCCTCCCCTTACCCACTCCTTTGTTTGCCTTCAGTCTGACTTCCTAATTACATATTAGAATCCTAAAATAAAACATATATATTGGCTATAGAATCTTGGCATTATTAGAAACCTTAGAAACATTGGCCAATACCATTATTTATGCATAGATAGAATACTGAAACCAAGAGGAGTGATGTGACCTGTCCAAAGTTATTCAGTTAGTTATTTAGTTAATGCTAAAATGAAAAATCCTCTATTACTAATTCAGTGTTGGTATTCTATGAGAGTCATTTTTTTTTTTTTTCTAAATACCCAGGAGTCATAGTAGAAACCTGACTTCTCCCACTTTATTATTATTAATAACATTATTATTTACAAAATATCTTCAGCTTTTGAAAAAATGGCTTCAATCATTTGTGATCTTTCTTTCCTAATGTAACTTTTCTGACTTTGGGAATTCATCCTTCAGCTGGAGAGTCAGGGGTTGGAGGGGAGAGGCTCAGAGAGGAAGAACAAATAGTTTTAAAAGGTTTTTTTTGTTGCTGTGAATAGCATTTCCCTCACAAACAGTTTCTGCAGTCACCATTCCTCTAAGTCAAACTTAAATGTCAATGGCAGCTCAACGTCTCACAATTTTTGAGTCTTTTAGGACAGAATTTCCTAAGTGGCAGCATAGGCAATTGAAACACAAATTCTCTTTCATGATCAACATCTCAAATTGCAAATAATGCATGAGGCTTAAATATTCCTCCTGTCTCAATCTTTGCATTTTTATTTTCTGAAAAGGCTAGCAAAGGTTTCTCAAAATTCCTTTGCTGAAATATTCATGCTTGGTCTATGAGGCTGAAGGACACATTTACAAGTCAGAGGTCTCTCTAACATAAATAGGAGGCTTTGGGCCCAGCTGATGTTTGACAGTGGGGATATTTATCTTCGGTTAGCCTTTTTTTGAGGGACTTTCTTACATCACAAAGCCCCCTTTTAGTATTCACTAGTAGAATTCATTAACTCCTTTGGATCTGGACCATCACTATTACAAACTAATATCTTAGAAGAAATCAATTCACAGAAATATATCAGATATCAAAATCAGGCAAGAATATATCTTGTTTGGCAAAATTGGACACAAGTCTGGTCTGAAAGTAAAAAATCTGAAATGATTATTTGGAAATAAAATTTTATTTCTTTTAAAGGGAATGTTAAAAATTAGTACAGATGAAAATGTAAGCCACATTTTTCTACATTACCTAATTTTGTCTTAGAAACAAAGGGCTCCTAATATGCAAACAGTGTTGAGTCCAGGGTTTTCCTAAGCATTTTTGGGGAAAAATGAATTTCTTGAGCCCTTGGAACTAAGAAAGAGAATTGTCATGGAAATGCTGCTTTGTACCAGGCACTATGTTGGGCATTTTACATATAATCTGTAATTAAATTGTCTCAATAACTCAGGGAAGTAGGTACTATTGTTTCTACTTTATAGAAAGGGAAATGAGTGTACCAATTCTGGATCTGTTTGCTTTCAGATCCATTTCATGCCTTTCCACTACCCTGCTTAGTAGTAGCACAGGGATGCTAACCCTTGCAGACTACATTTCTCAGGCTCCTGTGATAACTAGCTTCAGGCTGTGTTCAGCCTAATGGAGATGCAGGTAGGAGATAGGAGGGCAGGAGGAAAGGAAGGAAGAGGCCAGGATTTTTCTTATCACCTTTTTTCACCCTGCAGCCTGAAGCTGCCTTTCCTCTGTGGCCCCAGCTCCCAACAGACAGCCTCTGCCCCTGTGGTTCTAGCTTCTGGGTGCCTCTAGCCCCTGCTTTCTGGAAACACTATCTCCTCCTTCTGCTTTTCCAGTCCTTAGGGTGTTAGTGGCCTCCTGCTGTTGCTAATCTCTGTGCAATCCATTTCTTGTCTTAAATATCCTCTGTTTCAAAGACTATATCTAAAATGGTTTCTGATTTTCTGGTTGAGCCCTGACTGATACACTGAGGCTTTACCCCAAATCCTGTGGCTAGGAGGTGATTAAGACTCGGAAGTGTATACTCTTTCCTCTTGGTTTGAAAATATCACAGATATATGATCTCTCTTTCTTTCTTGGACTTTGAAAATCTTTGAAGGAAGAAACAGTTTTCAAATATTTACTCAACAAAATCATATTTCCAGTTCCCCAGGAGTCTCCATTCCTACCTTACTAGAATCCAAATAAACAAGAGTTTGTTCTATTATCTTCTAGCCACTGATGTTATTATAATTGAGGCTTTCTAAAGGCCTTCATTACAGAGCTAGTCCTTTGTTGGCCCAGTGAAAACATCTTTTTAAATTCCTGAATGCCATCCCATTTTACCCTTAGCCAGAACAGTATTCCCATTCTATTTTGCCAGTTTTATTTCTTCTAGTTATGTCAAATCTAGTGCAGTAGTACTTTTGTGAGGCCTGGATCTCTGTAAAGAGAAAAGTGCCTAAAGTCATACCCTCAGTCTAGATCTGAGATTTTTTCAAGGCAATGAGAAAGATGGGAATGGAGGAGAGAAGGATGGATGCAGGGAGGGAAAGAAGGTGAGGAGAGAGAAGAAGAGGCAGAGGGAGAGAGGAGGCAGAGAGGGAGGGAGAGAAAGAGAGAAATGGTTTTTAATGTATTAAGGAACATGTTTAGTTGAGTTTTTCAGGACATGTTTAAGAAGATAGAGACTTATAATTACAGAACATTAAAGTAATAATTATCAATGTTTCTTCATTACTGAATGTTGCCATTTTTCCCTTGTGGAACTGCAACAATTTTCTAAACAAAGACACCACCTTGTGTAAATGACAGATGTTGCTTTAAAATAACTTGCCATTTTAAAGAACAAATCAGCAGAAAGCCAACTAAGCCTTCATCCTGGGAATATAGCTAAGATTGGCCTCATGTGTTCAAAATCTTTTTGTCTGAGATTCTTGAAATTAAGTACTGTACTACCTTCCTCACTCCCTATCTATAATTAGGAAATGTTTTATTTGGGGGCTGACAGTTGGGGTGGGCATAGCGATTTGCAGAAATTTTGTGACATACTTGTCTCAGCTGGATTCTGCTAGTCTCATGTTGGAGCCTGTCAGTCTCTCCAGCTGACACATGACATGGCAGAAACTTGATTTAAAATATAGCACAAACTCGTTTTCAGTTACTTTGGAGATTTATTACTGACTTAGCCTATAAACAAGCAGCAGGTGACTTGACTTCAATAGCATTTTTAGTGATAGTCTAGTAGAGGGAGCCCTCAAGCCTAAGGAGGGGGCTTTGGGAAGTATGTAAAAACTTCTTTCCTTTACTGGCAGGAAAGACTGGGATGTCAATGACGTTTTCCTCGACTGTGCCCTTCTACTTTCAATGACCCTTCCTTTTCTACTTTTTTTAATGCCCCCCACAACACACACATATGCACACTCACTCTCATCCTTTCTCTCCCTCCCTCCTTGTTCAGAGCCCCAGGGACTTCAGAAAACTCTTCCCTAGAAGTGAACAGGATTCTTTCTACTTGCCCATCATGATGTTCATGTGCTGGGCATTTTCCCTCAGGGATGACTCCTCAGCACAATCTAATTTTATAGAAGATCCTTTTATTTTAAATTATTTATTTATTTTAGAAATGCTTGCTAGTGTCTTAATGCCAAACCTTTCTCAAGCATTTTGCATTTGATAAAGGTACTCAGTTCATAAAGGCAAAAGAATAGGAAAGCTGGTGATTTGGAAATCCTGCAGGAAATTTTGTTTATTGTTTCTTTTTTATTTCAAATTCTCGGTAAATCAGGTCTGCCTTAGGACTTTGGGGTTGGTGCAAAAGTTTCTTTCCTGCCAGTCCAATAACTGACATTGCAAGAGGGCTTGAAATCTGGGCCAAAATTGAAGCCAGTGTTAGAAAATTCTCATCACTTTTTTCAGCAAAAATATTTGCTTTGCTCTTTTTCTTGTGAAGCTTTGGAAGTTACTCTAGTCAGCAATCTAACATTAAGATCTGGGAAGGATTCTCAATTAGCTAGTTAGTGGGTCTCACTATTTAAACTGAACCTTAGAAACTTATCTCTGGGACAGTCTCATTGTCTGACATGTCTCTATTAGTGACACTTCTTTGTGCTAAAGCATAGGAATTTACTAGGTGATTTGTTCATGGGATACTGATTACTAAACCATTGCCATTGGAAAACGTGTTGTGGGCAAGGAGATTGGCCCCATGGGGCAGTTTCAACTCTGTTGAATGCTGCAGCCCTGAGCATAGTGGGGCTGGTGAGCACTGGAAACCTGGGTGAAGGAGTGCTAGAAAAAGATGGCTGATGAAAGATTAAAGGGAATGGCTTGGGCTGATCATGTCCTAGGAAGGAACCATAGAGGGAACCTTCACCTTACTCTGTTCTTTGCTTGTGATTGGGATAACTATGTATTCCCTTATAGGAGTCCATTTGATTTCTTTAATTTCTTTACCATTGCTTAACTTATTCTCACTTATTCAAACTATTTTTTTATCTTATGTGGGGTAAAGAGTTCAGAGATACAACTGCCTTGACCATTTCTGTTTCTTGAATTTGACTTTTTTGCTCCTTAAAATTGTTTTAAATTACCTATTTGTCCTGGGGCTTTCAGGTTTATTTTCCTGAAGCTAATGTAGCCTGGTTGATTTCTATAGAGGGAATGGGAGCAGGTGGAAAGGAATATTCTTGATATATTGGCCTTGCTATTATTACACCAGGATCAAAATATGAAAGTTTCTCAGACTAGCTGGCTGATCCATAGAGAATTCTACTCTCCTCTTAATCCTCATTACTGTACCCACCTCCAGAAGGAGGACAGTTATTTTTCTCATTTGGAGAGAAGGGGATGAATAAACCATTCAGAAAATAAGTACCAGAGAGCTATAAATATTGATATGATAACTTAATTTTTCAGAGTAATTTGGCCTTGAATTTCAGTCTATAAACTGGCAAATATATTTATAAGCACTAATTGAAGTGTAGCGAGCAGTAGTTTCCCAGAGGTATTCTTTCCTAGTCCAGTCTATATGCACTATGCCTGTAATACAGTTGTCTACCTATCAGAAGTGTTTCTTTGTGGGTTGAGTCTAGGATGAGGAGAATTAACTTCTACACATAAAGCAGACTGATAAATTTTGTGTTTATTATTTCAACCTATGTTTACCCAGACCCTATTGTTCTCAATAACATTGATGGAAAATGAGGCAACTTAATAGTTTCATAAGTAAGCACTGTAATTAAACACCTGTTCTGTATTAGCAAGAACATAGGACTTTGAGGCAGAAGACCTGCGTTTAACTCCTAGCTCTGTCACTTATTAACCATATGACTTTTGGGTGAGCTATTCAACCCTAACTACTTCTCATCTTCCAGATAGTAATAATAATACTTGCCTTGTAGAACTTCTGGGAGGATTAAATAAACTAACATGTAAAAGTATAATCCAGTGCCTGGGATACAGTGAGACCTCAACAAATGTTTGTCAGATTAATTTGTTACTTACTAGATTACAATGAAAACCAATAGATATTTTGATGCTATCAGTCCCCTGGGATGCATTCCCAAGTTATGCTCAATACAACTGGGCTGTCATTCACTTCATGTTGCTGTATCCTATCTCCCTGTTTATCTCTTTTGAATCATTTATTCTCTTTTATTTTCTTTTCATATTAGGTAATATTTAGCTTTGTGGAATTAGCCGTATTTACTGAGCACTCCAAAACCAGAGTAACTAATTCATTAGCAAGTATTTGGTGACTACACTGAATTTTCCTAAGACAGTTTTCTATACTTTTCTGTAGTTTAGGCTAAATAATATACTGTTAATCCTCCATGTATAAGGAATAAACAAATTATGTGCTAGAGTCCAAGCCCAAGTTGACTGGACCCATTAGAATAGGAGGCAAATTTTTCTTCCTTCCATTCTTTTGGTCCATTTTTTGTTGTGTGCCCTCTGTGCTCACCCACTAGCAAGTGTGTCCCATCAGCATTTTTGGGGGTTAGAAAATGTAGGAAGCTCCATTCCAGGTCTTCTAAGGACTTTCCTCTAAGAACATTCAAGGTCTTCTTCACTTTTTATTTCTGAGTTTTGGATCTATACCTTGACCAACTGCTTGAATATCTGGATAATATTGAGAACCTGATAGGACTGTTAAAAAGTAATTAAAATGCTTAACACACTAGAAAACACTATACAAACATGCTATTAAGAAAGAATTGAATAAAAACTTGGAGGTGAGATATGATAGGCAGGTTCTAAGAGTGGCAAGTGTAGCTGAATCTTAGAGCCCCTGTGTATTCCTATTATGTTCATTCTCCCTTCCACTTGCCTTCTCTTCTTGCTTTCTCCTCTTTTTCCCACACCTGGGGAAATAAGGGCAGGATTGAACAGAGGTGAAGGAGAGTCAAACCATGTGAACTCAACTTTCACTGCCCTCTTATATCTCTGGCAAGCTTGGTATCCCCAGCCCTCAAACTGGTCCCTTGGTCCCCTAAGTATCTCCATGCCCTAATCCCCAGAACCCATGAATGTTACCTTATATGACAAAAGAGGGCTTTACAAGTGTGATCAGGTTAAGGATCCAGAGATGGGGATATTATACTGGATTATCTGGGTAGGCCCAAAGTAACCACAAGGATTTTATAAAGAGATGCAGGAGGAGCAAGAGATAGACAGAAGGAACTATGAAGATGGAAGTAGAGAGACTTGAAGATGCTTCACTGCTGACTCTGAAGCTGAAAGAAGGGATCACAAATCAAGGAATGTAAGGCATGCAGCTCTAGTAGCTAAAAAAGGCTAGGAAACAAATGCTCCCCAAGAAAATCTGGAGGGAGCATAGCTCTGCTGCTACCTTGGTTTCAGCCCAGTAATACCCATTTCTACTTCAGTCCTAAGAATTGTAAGTTAATACATTTGTGTTGTTTTAAGCCACTAAGTTGTAGTATTTTGTCATAGCAGCAATAGAAAACTAATGCACTAGGAGTAGGGATCAAACAGTATTTATAGATTCTAGGGGTGACTATGTTAAGTGCTCTCCACATCTTTAACTCCATCTGGCTTGTTAACTATTGCCCAGGACCAGATGCATCTGGAGTGACCAACCATCCCAGTTTACCCAGTCTTAGAACTGAAAGTCTTGCCTACCATGAAGTCTTTCAATTCCTTGCAAACTGGGACAGTGGATCACCCTACACGCTCCCAGTTTTCCAGACTTTTCTAAGACCTCTTCTGTTATTTATGTTTCTAGTTTGTTACCCATTTTACTGTTTCAATTTAGTCACCACCTCAGGTTGACATGGGTGGCTTTTGCTCATGCTTCCAACATTGGCCCTGGGCTCAGCCTGAGTCACTTCTCTTTACCTTATATTCTGAATGGATGCTGCTGCTGCTTCTCTGATGATGTCTCCTCCAATCCCCACACTCCCTGCTCTCTCAGTCTTTCTGTTGCCCAGTGCTGCTCTGGGCTTGAATGACCTTGTTTTGCTTTGGAACATCTACAAATTTGTCTGCAAAGTTGTGTCACTCTTGCTTAGACTGTGAGGCAATAGAAGCAAACTTGAATCATTGCCCTTTAAATGTCACATCCTGAGCCTGGCCTTGTGGGGCATGTTGAACTCTCACAAGTGGTGCCTCAGTCCAACATTATCCCTCATCTTGAAAGGTTCAGGTTTTAAAGGGATCTACAAATATACAAACATAATCAGGGGGGAAATTATTCACATAACACAAGAGATTCTCAACTTTGCAAAAGATTTAACCTCATAGTTTACTTAAATAGCAAGTTCCCATAGTGGATTTAAAATGATTTGATTTTCAAAAGAGAAATTTACAGTTTTCAAGGACGTTTATGGTGATAAGTGCTCTAAGCGTGCATTAACTCTGTAAATTCTATGAAAAATTGAATATATATGGAATTCTCTTTATTGACTTGATGATGCATCTCTGATCTTACAAAGCACTACCTTCCAAGGAAATAAGGTATTTTGTAGCTATCTCATCTATTTTTACATTCCCCTGAGAGATAGGTTACCAGCCAGTCAGTCATTCACATGGAATTGATACTAATTGGTAAGCCTTTGTATCCCTCTTTTTTCCCATGTGGCGGGTCCCTTCCTTCTCATCCCTTCTTCCATTAGCAGCAGGGGGGCAGTTCATTTTGACTCTGGGATGTATCCCTGCCAGAGGCTTTTAGCAGTTCCAGACCAATATTCTTGTACTCATCCTCAATTCTCTTTATTGCCAGGCTAGCCCTGACCTTTCTCTTCCATTCTGATAATTGGCCAACTGTCTTATTCTGAGAGCCAGTCCTTACTTTGTATCTTGGCTCTGATTAATATCTTGTTTCCTGTGCTTGAGACCATATCTTGGTAGCTTGCCCAGCATCCTCATTCCTCTAGGACTGACCCCTATCTTGATTTTGTCAGCACTACTGCCTCTCCCACAACATTGTGAACACTCCCTGAATTGCAATCCAGTCTCTGGATCCTGCTAGATGTTCACATGTCAATAGAAAGTCAGCTTTAAGGATTATCTAAATACCAGCCTTTCTTGTATTTTTTGTTGCCATTTTCCACCTAAAAAATTTAAGGACGGGAACTATATCTCACTCATCTCAACTTCCCAAGTACTCACCTCAAGGCTTTTCATGTGCTCAGTAAACTTTACTCAATAGGTTCTCAAGAAATTGAGTAAATGAATGAAATGCCAATCAGGAAACAGCTATCACATTGGCATTGGGCTCCCTGAAAACAACTGGTTATCTGGACTACTGCACATTACTTATTCCCCATGCTTTAATACAAAGGGACTAATTAAAAAGGTGTGATAGGGTGTACAGAACCATAAGGGCTACTCAGCAATGAGGGACTAGTAGTTATGTACCTGTTGCCACCCTTAGTCCAAAAACATGAGGGGAAGATGTATATACTGGAATCTGAAGTAGGGAGTGGAGTAAAGGAGGACATGCTGAGAGGAACTGACCTTCTTTTGAGAGATGCTGCCAGCCCAAGATGACCCTGCAGGGAGGGAGCCAGGGGAATAAATATTGTGAACTTACTCCTTTTCCATTTCCAATTTCCTACCAGAGCTCCTCTTTAGCTGAGCTTAGCTAGAAGCCAGAGGGCAAAGAACCCCTCCTATGGCACAGAGCAAGGTGAAGAAGCATAGAGTGGCTTTGGAGGGTTAAAAAGAAGATAGCTAGTACACTGGCTATGTGCTGAGAGGCATCAAGTCTTCATTGGGATTTTGAAGAAGAGAAAAATCATCAATTATGTGACATGAAAAAGAAGGTCTGTTAACAATGTTTTGTAGAGGATTTTAATTAACTAAAAATAATATACATACATACGTAAGATAATTCAAGACTACTACGTATCTCGCACAATTTCAAGCCCAGTATCCCTTTTATTACTTTAACATTCTCCTTGTGCTCAGATTTCATTTCTAAATCTCCCCTGAGGACCAAATGTGAATGAAGTTTTTGATTTAGTCACTTTGTCTGACTCTCTGTAGCTTCTAGAGACAAGTATCCCAACTAGCAAAGGTGTCTACCTTGACCTTCCCTCCTAAAAGCTGACAATTGGTGGACACCAATCTTTCTGGTTTTGCATAAGCTCTGAGATGTGACTGGCCTGTATGAACTCCGAGTACTAATACACTAATTGGTTTTCTTAGGAGTGCTGGTTCGTTCATTCCCTTTTTTCTGCTTACTATGTACTGAGATTCAGGGAGGCAATTAGCAATGAAAATCAATAGCAATAGGAACATGGGGCCCATTCGGATGAAATCACAGGGGTTTAGTTAGAAGGGTCTACGATTGCCCTGAGGTCTACAGAAAGATTGAGACTGCTACAAACCCTGTAGTCAGAGTAAACCAGCAACAAAGACTCTGGTAAATAAAATACTTATTGAACTGATAGATAATGTGATGTTGAATGTTGGCTAGTTCTGCAATAGGAAGTTGTGGCAACTGTGCAAACCAGAGAGCACCCATCCATCTAAGAGTGCTCACACATGCAATTTAGAACAAATGTATAAGACAAACAAAACATGTCTCAGGGTACCATCTGTCCTTCAGGTCCATATTTTGTGACTTCTGAATTCTGCCTAATAACTGTGAGGGTGATTAGTGGCCAAGTTTAGAAATGGGAGAAATGTAATAAGGGCTATACTGTGGATAGCCAAAAGGTGTGGAGGGGTTTTTCATGCTCATTTAAAGAAAGTCTCAGGAAAAAACCCTCAGAGATGATTGGCATGTTGTCAGGGGATTCTGATGCTTCCCTGGCACCATTCTATAGCACCTTGCTTGCTGCTAAGCTTCTGGGAGCAGTTTACTAATGAACAATATATCCTTCTCTCACTGGTTCACTCAGGAGAGATTTGGGGGGAATTGGGCCTAACGAATTAAGAGACAGCTTAATGTATTTTCATGACTATTATTTAAAAAATCCATATAAATTCTCAGAGAATATATTTATGAGTTAGGTATTTATATTACTTTAAAATTTAGTATAATATTTATTCTTCTAAGCTGCCTTTATGTTAGTAAATCATGGTAAGATTAGCATTAATATGACAGTAATATATTGAGCCATCTAATTCTCTGTTAATTCTGTTAGGCCAAAATTCCCATCTCATTCTTTAATATGCTCTCTTTGATGACCAAATGTATGGCTACTCACCCAGCCCTACCCCCACAATACTTTGCTAAATCATTTCTATTTTGAAAAAATTTGGAAATGTTTTGAAGTTATAGTAGTTTAAGGAACATGACTACAGAATAAACCAGGATAGCATTGCTGGAATTTGGAACTGGGGCTGGCCAGGAAAAGACTTAGATGCTGAGTGTAGCCAAATAGTGGAGTCTGGCAGATGCCATAAATCAATGCAGAAATGGGATAAAGTCCACAAAGGCCAACATAAGCCATGGGCAAGGTCTAGGGGGTCTAATAATATAAATGGTTGGATATGTCAATCCTGAGACTAATAGCACTCTGCTATCTCAAAGCATTTGTAAATCCACAGAGCTATTATGCTGGTGAGACCAGGTAGTCAAAGACCTATAGATCAAAGGCAGAGGTACTGGGATCATTAAAGACTTTTTACCCCTGGTTTCTTATCATGTATATCTTTGATAATACCGTGAACAATCGAGAATAAAAACCTGTCTCTCAAATAACCTCTCTGTCCTATTAGACAATAATTCCAAAATTGACCTGGGACAGCTTTATATGCAGATATAAATTGGCTAATGCTGCTGTCTTCCCAGAAATGAAGGAAGTTTACCAAATTTAGGCAGTGACATTAAGTGAGCTTCTTTTAAGCATTCCAGAACATAACTCTTGGAAATCATCCAGTTGTCATGGCATTTTGCCATTGGCTCTGAAGGAATGGCAGGCATTGAAAACTCCTGTATATTTTAATAGTTTTCCAGAGGAATAGAAATAAACTTACATGTTACAGAATCCAAATGACATAATCAGGTTTTATTTTTCCACTGAATTCAACTATTTTAATTCTTTTTACTTAGTTCAATCCCACATATTTGGTTTGTTTACTTTCTTTGTATAATAAGTATGGAAGAAAAAAAAGAACCTTAATGTTTACTGAGCATTTTCAAAGTGCTAGGTATTGTGCTGTTTACCTACATCGTTGCCTCAGCAACTTAGTTGAGTAGGAATTGTTATCTACATTTTTGAAATAAGGCAACTGAGGCTCAGAGAGGTTAAGTAGCTTGTCTAAGGTTACACAGCTAGTAAATGGCAGAGCCAAGTTTGGAACTTGAGTGTGTCTGTCTTCGAAGTCTACATTCTTTTCATCATAAGATGTGTCCTTGAGCAGATTTTGTTATATTCACACAGTTTGAATCCCACTCAATAGCAACAGAAGTGCAACTCATTTTGTAAGAGGGTACTATGCATGTAGAGACACACGATAAATGTTTGTCACATTAGTATTGTTAAAAATAAAATTCTTACACCTGAAGCCAATACAGAATAATATTAAATGTAACTCGTAATTAAAAAATAAAATTTTAAAAATTCAACTGAGTAAATTTTGAAGATCTTATTGGCTATGTTCAACGATTCATGAATCAAGCAGCATCCAATCCAGCAGATAGAAAGGAGCTCTGAGGAGCTATATAAAATGAAAGACTTTTTATAGGCAGAAGGGAGCATGAACAAGGAGATTATACTAGGCAAAAAAGTGGATTGGTTATGACAAGGTTACTTTCCTTTAGGAGATGGCAGGAGTCTATGAGGCAAATTACCTTACTAGGGCTGATCAGGGGATTCCTAATTGACTGATTCAAGATTCCATTTTTGGAAGAGCTGAAACTGTAATTAAGTTAAATTTTAGCATAAGTGACTCCATTTTGGGTCTGTTGTCTTGTTTTTAATAGTAAAAAGCTGAATAATTAAAAATACAGTGGTTTAACAGTAATGCTCATATTTGATTTTTTTTTTTTTTTTTTTGTATAGAACCATGAGTAAAAAAACCTTTCTGAATTTTAGTGTGAAATTTTACCTTCTGGATTTTAATTACTGTATTTTTCATTACCTGATGGTGCTTCTGCATTTTAATAATTATCAGCTTTCAGTAACTAATACCAGTGTGCATCAAGAATAAGCTTTGCTTAATGAATGCATTAATGAATGTTTTGGCCATCTTTTGCTCAAAGGAGATGTTAATGACATTTCCTGAAACCTAATGAAGCTAGCGAGTCTTCAAAATGTGAAATTTTTAATCTGTGATTTTAATCTGGAAATTGTACATTTTACCACACTCTGGGAGAATGCTGATGTTGCTTTATTGTTATTTTCTTAGTTGTTTCTTTTGAATCTCGAGATTCAAGTGATACTTTGGAAAATATGAGAAGTTAAATGCCACATTTACAATTGTTTTTGAAAGCTCTAACCTTTATTAAAGTAACTGGGTAAATACAATTCAAAAGGGTTTGCTTCTCTTGTAAATTAAATGGTATGTTTATAGACTGAAAGGTCAATTTTTCAGCAGACTGGTTTTCAAAAACTATCACTTTTTGTCTATGATAAATCAAGGAAGCTAATTTGTTTTACATGTATGATACATAAACCATAATGCTGTTCATCTGATTTCAAGCTCAGTTACTTGTGGCATGAGAGCACTTTTAATGATGAAGTGTAAATGTTGGCTTCTGAAGACAGATGTGAACTTTGGACTGAAAGATTTGACTTCTTACACCCAAAGAACTGAATTCATCTTCTGAGATATGTAACCCAATCATGTCCTATGTGTCACTTTCTGTAAATTGAGACATTTCATACCTTGTTACAGAAAATATTACTTTTCCTCTTTTCATTAGAGAGAAAAAATTACCTTTTCCTTTTCATTATCCAAAAAATTCATTGAAAATTTTATAACCCAGTTTAAAAACTTGCCTTCTCTCATTCCCTTCCCTTTCCCTTCCTTTTCCCCCTCCCCCCTCCCTCTCCACTCCCCGCCTACACATACTACACACACATCCCCGAACACAAGGTGAGATTCCTCCTCCTGGCTTTGGTTGCAGATATTTGTTTTGGCTTTGGAGTCAGTTTTTAATTCCTTTTACTTAAAAAAGAAATGCATGAGGGAAGTCATGCTTTGAGACTGCTGGCTTTGAGAAGAGCCTGCCAGAGCAAATTTAATTGAGAGGTAGAGTCTTAGGTCTGATCCATTCCTTGGGTTTTAAGGGTTTTGGTTGATTTTACAGAAATGAATAGGTAGCCATCTATAAAATGATGGAACTACATGAATAATAATGGCAGATACTAAATGTTAAGTAAATGCTAAATACAAAGAATAGTAAATCTTGTTCCAACAAGGGTATTTGAGCAATTGTTTCTTTTAATATACTTTATATTTTGTTGGTGTAGGAGTTTAGCTCAGTTCAACATGTTAATTAAAGTACTTATGTGATAGGCTTTGTCTTCAGGACTGGGAGTTCAGAGAAAATTCAAATTAAGCCCCAGCTAGTTGTCCCTTTTTTTTTTTTTTATAAAATTCAGGTTTTGTTTTGGCCACAGAAGCATTTCCTTCCTTCCTTCCTTCCTTCCTTCCTTCCTTCCTTCCTTCCTTCCTTCCTTCCCTCCCTCCCTCCCCCTCCCTCCCTCCCTCCCTCCCTCCCTCCCTCCCTCCCTCCCTCCCTCCCTCCCTCCCTCCCTCCCTCCTTCCTTCCTTCCTTCCTTCCTTCCTTCCTTCCTTCCTTCCTTCCTTCCTTCCTTCCTTCTTCTCCTTTTCTTTCTTTCCTTCTCTTCTTTTTCTTTTCTTCCTCCCTCCCTTCCTTCCTTCCTTCCTTCCTTCCTTCCTTCCTTCCTTCCTTCCTTCCTTCCTTCCTTCCTTCCTTCCTTCCTTTCTTTCTGTCTTTCTTTCCTTCTTTCCATCCCCTCCTACAGGCTTGCTGGCACCACCCCCAATGGGAGGCTGTTGGGATTTGCCACTCCCTCAAGTCTTGGTGGCCTGTCCTGCTGAGCTCAGTTCCATGGTGGGGAAAGAGGGATGCTTGGAGCTGGGACATTCATAGTGTGTCTCCCTTGGAAGCTATTGTCTGGGACTGGGACAAAGTGCTTGGCCCCTTCTGTGGCACCACCCCAAATGAGAGACTGCAGAGAGAATGGCTGGCTGTACTCAACCTAAACCTGTGGTGTGCTCCTCCTAGGTGAGCTAGAGTTGGAGACTCTGGCAAAGATCGAGTGGTATGACTCTGGTGTAGGGGCCACTTTCCTCTCATTGAATGCCTGACTGCATGACCCCCAAGTAAAGGACCCACTATCCCAGTCCTCCTGACACTAGTTGCCCCACTGTCAAGCTCATGACTTGTGGAAGGGTCTGTGGGTGACAACAAACCTGGGCCCATGCTACAGTCTTTATTCAGGAGGCTCTGGAAGAAGACCAGGCAACCTCAGAGGGAGATGGAATAGCTGACCCATGGAGGCAAACCTCAGTGAACCTCAGACCTTTCATAGACGTTCCCCCAGCTCTAAAAGGGAGGAAGCCAACCCTTATACACAGATTGGCTCCTCCCATGCACACCCAAACCCAGTAGATACAGCCACAAACAGGGAATAGTGTGGTAGCTCCAGACAGGTAGCCCAAGGCCAGTTACACTTAACACCTGGGGTCAACCTCTATCTGAATCCAACCCAAGTGGACCCACAACCAACACAACCAATGGTGGGCTTCAGACCACACCAGAGCTTCACCCAACTAGCCACACAAATGGCACACCCAAAGGGAGAGTATGGCAGGCAACAGATCCTACTGGGAATAGTTCTGCCTCAGGTTGTTCCTAACATGGTGTCTCTAACATGGTGATCGAGGTTCATTCTTATAGTCAGCCAGCCTAAAGAGTTAACTCCACCCATGCCAATAGCATTCAAGATTCAACTGCAACAGGAGGGTGCATATAACCCACAAGAAACATTCCTAGAGCACCAAGCTCAGGTAATCTGGAAGATTGCACCACAGAGTCCAACAAGACACCTACACAATAAAGCCATCATAACAAGTCTAAGAGTCATAGCAGATCTACACAGAGACAAAATGGGGGGATAAAGAAATATATCCCAAATGAAAGAACAAGAGAAATCCCCAGAAAAAGAATTAAATGAAATGGAAGCAACCAACATACCATATGCTGAGTTTAAAACAATGGTTATAAGGATGCTCAAGGACATTAGAGAAAGAATGGATGATCTCAGTGAGAACTTAAAGAGATAGTAAGCATTAAAAAGGACATAGAAACCATAAAAAACCCCCATAACAGTCAGAAATGAACAATATAATAACTGAAGTAAAGAATACACTAGAAGGGATCAACAGTAGGTAAGATGAATCAGAGTGTCAAATAAATGATTTAGGAGACAACAGTAAGAACCCAAGCAGAGCATAAAAATAAAGAATAATTAAAAAAAGAGGAAAGTCTAAGGGAACTCTGGGAGAACACTAAGCATAACAGCATCTGTATAAGGATACCAGAAGGAGAAGACAGTGAGCAAGGGGTTGAGAACCTGTTTGAAGAAATAATGGCTATAACTTTCCTAACCAGGTGAACAAAAAAGTAACACAAGTTCAGGAGGCACAGAGAGTCCCTATCAAGATGAACAAAAAGAGGCCCACACCAAGACACAGCATAATTAAAATGCCAAAGATTAAAGAAAAAGAGAATCTTAAGAACAGCAAGAGAGAAACAGTGATTTCAATCTTGAATTTGTTAAGACTTATTTTGTGTCCTAACATGTGGTCTATCTTTGAGAATGTTCCATGTTCACTTGAGAAGCAAGTATATTATGCTACTTTGGGATGAAATCTTATGTAAATATCTATTAAATCCATCTCATCTAGGGTGTCATTTAAGGTTGCTGTTGACCTGGTGATATTTTGTTTGGAAGATCTATCCAGTGATAACAATGGGGTGTTAAAATCCCCTACTATGACCATATTACTGTCAACTTTTCTGTGACAGTCCACCAAGATTTTTAAAAAATTTATTCCTATGTTGGTTGCATATAGGTTTATTAAGGTTATATTTTCTTTTTGGATCTATCCCTTTAGTATTATGTAGTTACCTTCTTTGTCTATTGTTATGGCCTTTGTTTTAAAGTCTATTTTCTCAGATATAAGTATTGCTACCTCAGCTTTTTTTAAATTTTTTTATTTCCATTTGCATGGAATATTTTTTTCCACCCCTTTACTTTCAACCTATGTGAGTCTTTTGTTCTGCAGTGGATCTCTTGTAGACAGCATATATATGGGTAATTTTTTCCCCCTATCCATTCAACTACCATATGTCTTTTGAGTGGAGCACTTAATTTATTTAAATTTAAGGTTATTATTGATAGGTACTTATTTATTCTCATTTTTTCCCCCTTTTTACCTATGTTTTTATCTCTCTCTCTACTTCTTCTTCTTAAAGCAGGCCCTTTATCAGTTTTTGCAATAACAGTTTGATGGTAATGAACTCCTTTAGCCTTCATTTTTTTTTTTGCCTGTGAAGCCCTTTATTTCACTTTTAATTTTAAATGATAGCCATGCTGGATAGAGTAGTTTTGGTTTCAGGTATTTGCTTTTCATTATTTTGATTACTTCATGCTAATCCCTTCTGGCTTGAAGTGTTTCTGTTAAGACATCAGCTGAAAGCCTTATGGGAACGCCCGTGTAGGTAACTAACTGTTTCTCTCTTGCTGCCTTTAATATTCTATCTCTAACCTTTGGCATTTTAATTATGATGTGTCTTGGTTTGGGTCTCTTTGGGTTTGTCTTAATTGATTCTGTGCTCGTTTCCTGAACTTGTGTGAATTTTTCCTTCAGCAGGTTAGGAAAATTTTCTGTCATTATTTCTTCAAATAGGTTTTCTATCCTTTGCTCACTTTTTTCTCCTTCTGATACCCCTTTAATGCAGATATTGTTACATTTCACATTGTCCCAGAAGTTTCCTTACACTATCTTCATTCTCTTTAATTCTTTTTACTTTTTGCTGCTTTGATGGGACATTTTTTTCTACTTTGTCTTCAAAAATGCTGATTCAATCCTCTGCTTCATCTAACCTACTTTTAATTCCTTCCAGTGTATTCTTGATATCAGTTATGGTATTCTTGATTTCCTACTGGTTCTTATTCATGGGTCTTTTATCATGCAGATGTAGTTCCCACTGTTTCTTGTAACTCTTATTAAATTCCTTGAGCATCGTTTTAACCATTAGGTTGAACTTTATGTCTGATAAATTGGTTGCCTCCATTTTATTTATCTCTTTTTTTCCCCCCTGGAGATTCAGCCTATGCTTTGATTTGAGAATTTTTTGTCTTCCAACTTTAGCTGTCTCTATGTGTTTTTTTTCTATGTGATAGATAGTACTGCTATGACTCCCAGTCTTTGTGGTGTGGCCTCATGTAGTAGGTGTCCTTTGGGACCCAGTGATGTAGTCTCCTTGGTCTCCTGAGCTGGATGCTCTAGGAATGTCCTCTGTGTTTGTTATGTGGTCCCTCCTGTTGTAATTGAGTCTTGATTGTTGTTGGCCCATTTGTGGGTGGGAACTAACCTTTGGCTGAATGATGGCTGATGCTCAATCCCAACCATTCCATGCAAGTTGTTGTACAGGTTCTGAAAGAACAATGCAATACAAAACAAAATAACAACAAAAAACCCCTGAAAACCACAAGAAAAAGAACAACAAAAGAATTAAGAAAAAAGAAATTATATTAAAAGAAAAAAGTATACAAGAAGAAAAAGGAAAAAAGAGTATGAGAGGAAAGACGGAAGAGAAAAATAATAAAAATAAAAAGAATGGAAAATGAAAAACGGAAAAAGGGGGGAAAGAATAAGAAAAAGAAAAAATAGAGTAAGGAAAAAAAAAGAGAAAAACAGTGATATGAAAGAAAAAAGAGAAAAAAGAATAGAATAAAGAAAAAAAGAAAAAGGAAAAAGTGGAGTTCACTTCAGCAGAGTTTAGTGCCTGCTATGATCTCCCTTTGGATATGCTGTTTGTGAAGCTCGTTGTGATGATGTCTGAAGCTGGCCACTTTTTGTGCTAGTTCCAGACCTCATGGAGCATTATCTGGTGCAAGCCAATGTCAGATGCCATCCATGTCTGGCTCTTGGCAACCTGTCTGAAGCTACAAGTGATCCACAGTTTGTGGCAGCCTCTGCTGGGCTTGGATGCGCATGGGAAGAACTCACCAATATTTAAAAAATATTAGTGTTATTAATATGTAACTTTATTTCTGTCTAGCTTTTTCAGAATTCCACATTAGTATGTTTCAAATTAATGATGATTTTTCAGTATATTAACAAATTTATTTAGGAAGAGAATTTTTTATCATTTTTTTTTCTTTTTAATGATCACTGAATTGATCTTTTTCTAGTTGGTTTCCCCCTATTGTTAATGTTTATGATATTTGGAGGGACTATTCTTATATTCCAACTGAATTTTAAAACATCCAACAAAGTGACACAATTTTTAAAAATTTTATTTTTGTTTAAAATATTACAGATGTCCCCTTTTCTCCCCAATGACCCATTCCACCCCGTCCCATCCTCCTCCCCAGTCCCTCTCCCCACCATTGTTCGTGTCCTTGGGTTGTGCATATATGCATATAAATTCTTTGGTTACTCTCTCCCTTTCCACCCACCTGCCCTCCTCCATCCCTCTGACATTCATCAGTCTGATCTATGCTTCTCTGTCATTGAATCTATTCTGTTCATCAGTTTATTAAGTTCTTTAGATTCCACATATAAGTGAGATCATGTGATGTTTGTCTTTCTCTGCCTGGCTTATTTCACTTAGCATAATTTTCTCCAGTTCCATCCATACTGTCCCAAAGGGTACGAGACCCTTTTTCTTTACTGCTGTGTAGTATTCCATGGTGTGAATGTCCCACGGTTTTTGTATCCACTCATCTACTGATGAGCACTTGGGCTGTTTCCAGATCTTAGCTATTGTAAACTGTGCTGCTATGAACATAGGGGTACATATATTCTTTCTGATTAGTGTTTCAGGATTCTTAGGATATATCCCTAGAAGTGGGATCACTGGGTCAAAAGGCAGCTCCATTTTTAATTTTTTGAGGAACCTCCATACTGTTTTCCATAGTGGTTCCAACAGTCTGCATTCCCACCAGTAGTGTACTAGGGTTCCCCTTTCTCCACATCATCGCCAGCAGGAGTCGTTTGTTGATTTGTTGATGGTAGCTATTCTGGCAGGTGTGAGGCGATACCTGATTGTGGTTTTAATTTGCATCTCTCTGATGATTAGCAACATTGAGCATTTCCTCATGTGTCTCTTCGCCACCTGTATGTCCGCTTTGGAGAAGTGTCTATTCAGGTCCTTTGCCCATTTCTTAATTGGGTTGTTTGTCTTCCTCTTGCTTATTAGTATGAGTTCTTTGTACACTTTAGAAAGTAGCCCCTTATCAGATATATCCTTGGCAAATATGTTTTCCCAGACCGTGGGGTTCCTTTGTATTTTGAGGCTGTTTTCTTTCGCTGTGCAAAAGCTTTTTAGTTTGATGTAATCCCGTATGTTTATTTTTTCTTTTGTTTCTCTTGCCCTAGGAGATGTATCTGAAAATTCCACTATGTGGGATGTCTGTGACTTTACTGCCTATGTTTTTCCCCCAGGATTTTTATGGTTTCGTGACTTACATTTAAGTCTTTTGTCCATTTTGAGTTTATTTTTGTGTATGGCGAAAGTTGGTCTTCTAGTTTTATTTTTTTGCATGTATCTGTCCAATTTTCCCAGCACCACTTATTGAAGACACTGTCTTTACTCCATTGGATGCTCTTGCCCTCTTTGTCAAAAATAACTGACTACAATGGCGTGGGTCTATTTCTGGGGTCTCTGTTCTGTTCCATTGATCTATATGCCTGTTGTTGTACCAATACCAGGCCATTTTGATTACAATATCTTTGTAATACAGTTTGAAATCCTGTAATGTGATCCCTGCCACTCTGTTCTTTTTTCTCAAGATGGCTGCAGCTATTCGGGGTCTTTTTTGGTTCCATATAAATTTTTGAAATGTTTGTTCTAAGTCTGTGAAATATGCTGTTGGTATTTTCATAGGAATTGCATTAAATTTATAAATTGCTTTGGGTAGTATAGACTCTTAAGGGTTTTCTATGTAAAATATCATGTCATCTGCAAATAATGACAGTTTTAGTTCCTCCTTTCCAATTTGGATACCTTTTATGTTTTCTTGTCTGATGGCTGTGGCTAGGACTTCCAGCACTATGTTGAATCAGAGTGGTGAAAGTGGACATCCTTGTCTTGTTCCTGTTGTTAATGGAAATGGTTTTAGTTTTTGCCCATTGACTATGATGTTGGCTGTAGGTCTGTCATATATGGCCTTTATTATGTTGAAGTATGTTCCTTCTATTCCCACTTTGCTGAGAATTTTTATCAGAAATGGGTGCTGGATTTTGTTAAATGCTTTTTTGGTGTCTATTGATATGATCATGTGATTTCTATCTTTCTTTCTTTTTTTTTTTTTTATGTGATGTATCACATTTATTGATTTGTGGATATTGTACCAGCCTTGCATCCCCAGAATAAATCCCACTTGGTCATGGTGTATGATCTTTTTAATGTATTACTGGATCCGGTTTGCTAGTGTTTTAGTGAGGATTTTAGCATCTATGTTCATCAGGGATATTGGTCTGTAATTTTCTTTCTTTGTAGTGTCTTTATCTGGTTTTGGGATTAGGATGATGCTGGCTTCATAAAAAGAGTTTGGGAGTTTTCCCTCCTCTTGAATTTTCTGGAATAGTTTGAATAGAATAGGTGTTAATTCTTCTTTGAATGTTTGGTAAAACTCACCTGTAAATCCATCTGGTCCAGGACTCTTGTTTGATGGGAGTTTTTTGATTACTTCTTCAACTTCTTTAGTTGTTATCAGCCTATTCATGTTTTCTGCCTCTTCTTGATTCAGCTTCGGGAGGTTGTATGCTTCTAGGAATTTGTCCATTTCCCCCATGTTGTCCAATTTTTTGGCATATAGTTGCTCATAGTATTTTCTTACAATCCTTTGTATTTCTGTTGGGTCAGTTGTTATATCCCATCTTTCATTTCTCATTTTATTTATTTGCATCCTCTCTCTTTGTTTCTTAGTGAGTCTGGCTAAAGGTGCATCAATCTTATTTATCTTTTCAAAGAATCAGCTCTTGGTTTCATTGATTTTTTTGTGTGTGTTTTTTTTTGTGTTTTTTTTTTTAGTTTCTATGTCATTAATTTCTGCTCTGATCTTTATTATTTCCTTCCTTCTACTTCCTTAAGGCTTTTCTTGCTGTTCTCATTCCAGTTCTTTTACTTGTGTTAGATAGTTCATTAGATCTTTTTCTTGTTTCTTGAGATAGGCCTATAATGCTATGAATTTTCCTCTCAGGACTGCTTTCACCGTGTCCCATAGATTTTGGGTTGTTGTCTGTTAATTTTCATTACTTTCCATGAAGTGCTTGATTTCTTCCTTGATCTCATTGGTAACCCATTCATTGTTTAGTAGCATGCTATTTAACCTCCATGTGTTTGAATATTTTTGAGTTTTTTTTATACTGGTTGATTTCTAGTTTCATGGCATTGTGATCTGAGAATATGCTTGATATGTTTTCAGTCTTCTTACATTTGTAGAGACTTGCCTTGTGTCCTAACTTGTGATCTATTTTTGAGAATGTTCCATGTGCACTTGAGAAGAATGTGTATTCTGCTGCTTTGGGGTGAAATGTTCTGTAAATGTCAATTAAATCCATTAGGTCTAGTGAGTCATTTAAGGTCTGCATTTCCCTGTTGATTTTTTTTCTTGATGATCTGTCCAGTGCTGACAGTGGGGTGTTAAAGTCCCCCACTATGATTGTGTTGCTGTCAATCTTGTCCTTAATGTCCCCCAAGAAATTTCTATATATTTAGGTGCTCCTATATTGGATGTGTACATGTTTGTAAGGGTTATTTCCTCCTGTTGGATTGATCTCTTTAGTATTATGTAGTGACCGTCTTTGTCTCTTGTTATGGTTTTTATTTTGAAGTCTATTTTGTCAGAAATAAGAATTGCTACTCCAGCTTTCTTTTCCTTTCCCTTTGCATGGAATATTTTACTCTATCCATTCACTTTTAGCCTGTGTGAGTCTTTTGCTCTCAGGTGGGTCTCTTGTAGACAACATATATTTGGGTCCTGTTTTTTTATCCATTCAGCTACCCTATGTCTTTTGATTGGACCATTTATTCTGTTTACATTTAAGGTTACTATTAATATAAACTTATTTAATGCCATTTTTCTCCTTTATGCTGACGTACCTTTCTCTCACTATTTCTTCTTTTTCTTAAAGCAGTCCTTTTAGCATTTCTTGCAATGCTGGTTTGGTGAACTCCTTTAGCCTTTTTTTGGTCTGGGAAGCTCTTTATTTTACCTTCAATTTTAAATGATAGCCTTGCTAGATAAAGCAATCTTGGTTACATGTTCTTGCTTTTCATTACTTTGAGAACTTCATGCCACTCTCTTCTGGCCTGAAGAGTCTCTGTTGAGAAATCAGCTGTCAGCCTTATGGGGGTTCCCTTGTTGGGGCACAGAATTTTTTGATCGTACTTTATTAGAAAAATGTAGCTGTTAAGGGATCCTGGAACCTTTAATGTTATGAATATCCCGGTTTTTTAAAATGAGATTTGTTTTCTGTTTTATTATTCGATAGACAAATTACAATAAAATCACTTCCTTGCCCCTCTTTTGGTCATTAATTCCTAAATTCATTTTATCGCCTTCCTCCTTACAGGTCATAGTAATGCCTTAGTTGTACTATACATTAGTGTCCTTATCTGTCACGGACTCTCAACTAATGTGATGTTTCATTGCTTCTTTCTCAGTTTAGCTGGCCAGCAGCTTTCTCAGAATCCCCATCTGTTTTATAACCCTGTATTTCAAACCAGGATGTAGTTCCACTGGATCCTGTGGATTATACTATTAACTGTGTTGTAATGGCTCATAGGATTAGATAGAGGCTATTATACATCTAGCTTAGAGTACTATTGTCTAAAATTAGACCTGGATTTTGTAAACTGTAATGAAATGGAAACAAGTGACTTTCACATGTATTTTGGCCCCGTGCTATGCAATCACAACCCTAATGTATCAGGAAACCTTGTTCTTCTTCCCTTCATGATTAAATGCCAGACTATTGAATTGTGTGTGTAAATCTCGGTGTTCCTTAAATATTATTGCCATAAAGCTGGAATGTTCTAATTATCAGTATTTCTCCCTTCTTGAATTATTTGCTCTTTCTGGGCTGTCTCTGTGACTTCAGTACATTAGTGGCTGACCTGATTTCAGACCTATGGCCTTTCCCATCTCATATGATGTGTTTTTGTTTAAAGAGGTGGTAGTAATGCATTTAGAACATTTCACTTAAATGAAAAGGTTGAAAAAGTGGAGTCATTTCTGTTCAAAAGGTCTCTGAAAGAGAAAAGTCTTTAAATAGTTATGCGGGAAAATCTTTTATATATGATTTAAAGTAAACACAACATGTTTGAACATAGAAATGTGTGAACATAGAAAGCATAACAATTAATGATTGATTCACAAGAGGAGAATTTTTTTGGAAACGCATTTATTACATGGTTCTTTAAATGGGAAACATTTTTAAGGGTTGTAAGTTTTAATTGACAGATTATTGCTTCTTTGGCAACCACTGAGTATATAAGCTAAAAGAAAGTGTGGAAATTACTGTGGAAGATATATTTGCAGGAAACATTTCTCAAATTGGAACATAAGCCAATGGGAAAAATAAAAAGTCATTAAATTTCTATTTCTTAAGCACTTACTATGTTCCAGGAACTTTATAATTGCTATCTCATCTAATTACCACATCATCTCTATGAATTGTAAACTAGCTTTACAGACAAACAGACTGAAGCTTGCTCAGTGTTATAAAGGAAATAAAAGTGATGAAACTGATTCAAATTCATTTCTGTCTTCAAGGATTGTACTCTGTACATTATAAACCAATGGAATTGATTTAGAAAATGGCCATGTATGCTTGTTTTTTCCAGACTTGGAACTAACATATATGATAAAGGACATATGTGTAGGTAAATCTGATTTTAAATCCTTGAACTTCATTCAGTTAGTTAATAGCCCAAGATTCTTTCCCTTGCTGTTCATTCAGTTTGGTCTCCAAGAACTTTCTTTAATAGGAAGGTCCATCTGCTTTGACAGTGATTTTATAAAGCATTCCAAAGCCAAAAAAGAGAAGGTTTCGGAATTTGTTCCCAATTGGGATGATCTAAGTTGGAGTTCCCTTCCATTAGGGTGACAGATTGATATTATGTATAACTAGGTTTTGAATTTTCTTGACAAGACCAATTTTAGTGCATTTATTATGACAGTGTGGTATGGTAAAAGGAACATGGATACTGCAGTTAAGCAAGACTAGGTTATGATTTCTCTTTTTTCTAGTTACTGGCTATAAAACTTGGTGACCCATTTAACTTCTCTGGGCCTTGGTTTCCTCATCTGTTCACCATTTTCTATTAAAAAAAACACACATCAAATTTACTTAAATGGAATCACTTCTCTAATTTCACTACCAATTATAGGAGAGTTTTAGCCAATCATACCCTTATTCACATGAATGAGTTCTTGGTTGAAGACATAATCAGATTAATGAATTATACCCAAGATTTTTGTAGAAAAGAAACTGTTTTCTATTGACTTTGAAGCTGAAGTGATATGAGTCTGGAGCTGCTGTGTCCATTTTATGACTGTATTAGGAGAGACTATCTCAGACTAATCAGACCCAAACCAAGAGTCTGAGGGAATCTGACCCTGGTGACATAATTTGAAACACAGTATTGAGCTTTGCCTGAAGTTAGCAAGATTGATACTTGAGGTTTTCATTTATATAAATGAATAAGTTCCCCTTCCTCTTTCAAAAAAATTTTTCCTTTTAGAAGGCCAGTTTGAATTAGCTTTCCTATCCATTAAAATAAAAATAGTCTTAATTATTACACAATCTACTAAGGCTGAGTGTATAATGATTAAATAAAATATTGTTTGAAAAAATACTTTGTCTAGGACCTAACATACATTGAAGTCTATGAAGGTTCTTCTTTCTATTTCTTCAATAGTATTCTTAGGGTCTGAGCCCAAGAGTATCCGACAATATCTTTTGTGTTTCTGGGTCACTTATCAGACCTTTACATAGGGAGAGATGAGGGTCATTCAGTAGTGATCAGGAGTTGAGCTCCACCACTTTCTCTCCTTAATCTTTGTACACAGGCCATAGATCATCTCAATGAATTCTCATCAGTGCTCAAATGCTGAAGTGAACCTTTATTTCTCTTCATACAGAAGCCGTCTAAACAAAGGGCCACTTCAAGTCCTGAACATTGAGATGATTTATGGCTTATATGTATCAGGAACAGGGAGAAGTGTAGCTCAGCTCCTGATCACTGATGGTGAACTTCTGTAGTCACAGACTTAGTTGAATCTATTATTTATTCATTTTTAATTTTAAATGCTTTTGTAGAAAATTTTGTTATTTTGGATACTTTCTTCTAAGTTAGTTGTACTGGCATGATTAGTAGAAGCAGATCATGTCACTTCTCTGCTTAAAACCCTTTAGCTTTCTATTACTTTCAGAATAAAATCCAAGCATTTTACTATTACATATAAAACCCTTCATGAACTGTCTTCTGTCTTCTTCCCAAGCTTCATATCTTGCTATTTTGCAATACAAACACCATGTTTCAGTCAAGTCAAACGGCTGGCAATTTGCTTTGAATGTCTCTGGCTTTCACATAAGCTGCCTGGAATGACCTTTCTTCTCCTTTTTAATTCTGTTAACTCCCACGTGCCATTTAAAACTTAAATCAAGCTACAGTGTCTCTGTGGAAGTCATAACGGTGCCCTCTCTCCTCATCTGATTTAGATGTATCCTGTACTAACCCTTATCAGCCTATAGCATCATCAGGTCTTACTTAGTTTTCTGTCCCCTTCTCTAGAATGTGAAGTCCTTTGAGGTCAGGGAAAAACATCTTATTCATTTATGTTCCTAACACCTAGCATAGCACCCAGAACAGAGAAGATGTTCAACCCATGTTTGAAGCTGCAAGATCATTTAATTTATAGTAAATAGCAGAATTCTAATTATGGTGCTACAAGCCCTCAGGAATAGAAATGTTGTTGTGTTAATATAAACGTGAATGACTGTTTTAAAAATGGAATATTTGAGATGAAGTTTAAAAAATCTGAGTTGAGGAGATACAGAAATTTCAAGACAGATTGGTGTCAGCACAGAGATAGATTGATTGAAAAGAATAATAAAAAGCCAAGAAAGCAGTTCAAAATTATGTAAAAAATTAGTATTTCTTAAAGCTTGTTTTAAGAATGATTATTCAGAAAATGATATTGGAACAATTGAAAAACCACTTAGAAAAAACCAAAAACAAATCCTTTCATAATATGCATCAAAGAGTTGCAGATGGGTTAAAAAACCTAAAAGTAAAAATTAAATAGTAACATTTGAAAGTATAGATTGAGGTTAAGGATGCCTAAATTCAAACTCTGATTTCATTAGATACTAGCTCTGTGACCTTGGCCAAATCACCTAACCTCTTCATGCCTTAGGTTCTTCATCCGTAAAATAGGGATAATAAAAATACTTACTTTGTAAGGTTATTGTGAAGATTGCGTGATATCGATTCATTCCCAAATTAAGTCTGTAATCTGAAGGAATTTTCAATAAATTTTTTTGGAACTGTGACAGAATGATTATAATATTTATCTCAAAAAATAGGTAAAATAGACTATTTCTTTTTAAAAGAGGATCAATGAGATGTTCTATCAGATATCAAAAGAATTTATTCATTCATTCATTTGGTCATTTAGTCATAAATGCAGTATCACTCAGAATAAAACAAGAAGAAATCCAGGACTTTAGTTTAAAAAGAAGGGGGGAGAAATGGTGACAGAAGGAGACTAGAATGAGTGGTGAACACATAATACAATATAATCCATAATACAGATGGTGTATTATAGCATTATACACTTAAAACCTATATGATATTATTAACCAATGTAATACCAATAAACTCAATTAAAATATCAATAGACAAAAATATAAAATAAGCTCTAGTATGTTTTCTGAGTTGAAGAGACATTAACTCTACCTCGCTCTCTTCCTCCATTTCCATCCTCAGAGCTATATATAAATAATTAATAATTAATATTAACTTCAATTTATAGTTGACAAAATTGAGGGGGAATGAGGTGAATTACTTTGCCTAAAGGTTATACAGCTAGTAAAGGGCAAAACCCAGCTTTGAACTCAAGATATCCGGATCTAGAGTCTACACTCTTCACCACTACACTATGCTGCCTCTCAAAAAATGCTGTCTAGAAAAATGCATGATCAAACTCTTCTGGTGCACAATCTTGAGCATACTCATAAAGCAGGATTTTGCTATATTAAATTCAATAATTTAGCAAAATATTTATTATATAGCAGGCACTATGCATGCCATGGCTTAAAAAGATGGCGAAAAAGCAAATATGGTTCCTTATCTCATGAAACTTAAAGTCTGCTAGAGGAAAGTGTCTAAGGAGGCACTGACCATATAAACAAAGACATATATAATTATTTGTTGAGATGAATACCTTGAAGGGAAAATAATAAGATGCTATGTGAAAGGAAAATGGGGACAGATATATAATTTAAAAGGAACATCAACAAAGGCCACTCTGACTGAAGAATATGTGAATTAAGCCCTAAAAATCAGTGAAGTTGAAGCAGGAAAAAGCACTCCTCCCCTCAGTAATATAGTTTATATTTTCTTCTTTCTTTTAACGTTTTTGTTTACATTTTCTATATTTCTTACAACAAACTTTTAAAATAAGAAAAAAACTTTAAGAATATAGATAATGATTTAAAATAATGTCTAAGAGATCAGATATTTTATTCTTTCAACAAGATGATAAGCTTTGAGAGTACTGGCTAGCAAGCTACCTTTAAATATAGCAACAATTAGATTCATCAGAGAAGAAAAAAATGAACACACAAGAGTCTGTGAAGATTATGCCATGTATTCTGATCTGATAAATAGAAACCCTGAACACTTGACATTTATTATGACTTTCAAGGGAAAAAAGATCAAATAACATGCCTTTGAGGAAAATAGTAAATCAGGATAAAGCATCTCATTTTCAGTCTGAGCTAGAAAGACTGTCATGGCAAAATCAGCATCTTTAAGTCTCCAAAAAGGTCAATAAGACTAAACAACACCAGAGGACTGGGCTAGTGTACTTTTGTTACCTATATTCTTCCTATAGAGCCAAGCATTCAGTTTGGATAATTGCATATTGATCATGGAGTAAGGAGAGAGTATCAAAGGACGTGGGGAATTGTAATGTACTTTGCATGTGTTTTCTCATTCAGGCTATACACTCATACCTACTTTATGAGTCAAGTACTATTATAGTTGTTTCTTAAGGTAAGGAAATAAGATTCCAAACAGGTCAAATAAGTTGTTTAAGGTCATACAACTAGTAATTGGCAGAGTTCAGTCTTGAACTTAGGCTGTCTGACTTCAGGTTCTGAGTATGTTAATCTCCAGGCTTCCCTTGGTGTGGACAGTGCTCAGGGTAATGTGAGTAGACATTGCTAATGTGGCCAGATCTTCTGGCATATTTTCTCCATATTTTGGAAGCACCAAATTAGTTCATAGAGGGCACTCCCTCCCTTCTGTAATAGGCTAGACCTTCCCAGTAATTTCTCTCCTCCCTGTTGGCAACTGCCACACTGCCAGAATATAGCTAGGTATAAAGTCCTATCAGCAGAAGCCAAAAGAGGATTTAGTTGGTGGAGCAGTTGTTAGGGAGAACCAGGGGAGTCAAACAGTTTTCAAAAATGCCACCAAAACACTGTCCTCTGAGTAACTGTTTAGAGCATTCACTGCCGGCCAGAGCCCTCTGGGGCCCCCTGCTCTAGGATGGGTGAATTTACCAGGGGTAATTAGTAATCTGTACAGTCACTGCAGAATACACACCAGCTATCAATACTAATTAATTTGTGACTTTCTTTATAAATATGAACAGAAAATGAAAAATCACTCGACATATGGACAGAATCCACAATTTGATGGAGGGTGATTAACTTGAAGAATCAGCACATTCGACCCCACTAAAACAGAGTTAATGTAGGAAACAGGAATTAACTGAGAAAATTACAATCTAGTTTCTTAGTGACATTTGAGAAATTATTGCATCAATAAAATAAGAGCAAGATGCCATGACAAAGAGGAATTGGGGAATAAAAATTAACTTCTTGAGCCCTCTACTCACCCTCTGCTAAACTTTTTCTTAGTACCTTATTTGTATTCTTCCTAACACTTAATAAATTTTGCAAGTATTTTATTTATTTTTCTCTTTACTTTTCCTCCACCTCCTTCCCCTTATTCTACTAAAATACACTTCCATGAGAATAGTGATGAGATCAGTTTTATTCACTTTTTAAATTCCTATCCCAATTTTATATTGCACTGTACTTGATATGGAGAAAGCAATCAGCAAATATTTGCTGGATGAATTAGAATTTTAAAAAACCACATTACTAATATAAAATAAACAGAATGACTCAATAGAGGTGGCAAATAGAAGAAAGAATACTGCTGAAACCCAAAGTGCTGAATTATAATACCCACTCAACAACTTTCCCCATAAAAGTAGGCTGGAGATAAAAGACAGCAGTAAAGATAGTGTTGGAAATTATGGATTTAAACAACTCATCAGTTATTGGGGAAGTAGTACATAATGTTTAAATTTTTCTATTGATAAAGTGATATATGTATATATCTGTAATAGTGTCAATAATAAATAAAAAATTATGAAAGAGACATAATCAGGGCTATGCAGAAGATAGATAGATAGATGATGATAGATATAGATAGATGATAGATAGATAGGTTGATAGATAGATAGATAGATAGATAGATAGATGATAGATAGATAGATAGATAGATAGATAGATAGATAGATAGATGATAGATGATAGACGATAGATAAATAGATAGATCTAGATCTAGATCAGCTTGTGGAAAGTCTTCTGGACTTGCTAGAATAATTTACAGACAGCCTATATAAACTATACTCAGCCCCCAACATGGGATTTTATTTATATATATTTATGTATATATTTATATATTTACTTTTTATTTTGAAATAAATTTACTTGCATTTAAAAAAGAGATATATAGGTTAAAATGATTTTTTTGAAATGTAAAGAGAAACTGAGAAGCCATAAACAAAAGATTGATGTTATTGACTACATAAAAATCAAACCTTAGGCCCTGGCCAGGTGGCTCTGTTGGTTGGAGCATTTGTCCTGTACACCAAAAAGGTTGTGGGTTTGATTCCTTGTCAGGGCACATGCCTAAGTTGATGGTTCGATCCCCAGTTGACGTCCATATGAGAGGCAACCAATCGATGTTTCTGTCCCTCTCTCTCTCTCTCTCTCTCTCTCTCTCTCTCTCTCTCTCTCTCTCTCTCTTTCCTTTCCTCTCTCTCTAAAAGTCAATAAACATATCCTCAATGAGGATTAAAAAAATAATCAAAACTTCTATATGACTAAAATAACATAATAAAATTAAAAATAAAACAATTAAATACTGGGAAACATATTTGTAACATATAAGATAGGCAAAGGACTAATTTCTTTAATTTACATAAACTCTATGTGAATCAGTAAGAAAATGATAAAGATGCATAGAAGATATAAATAGGCAGTTTACAAAATAAATAAATAAAAATAAATATATATGTAATAATTCTCAACTTCACACATAATCAAGGAAAGAAAGGTCAAAGCAATAAGATTTCACTTTTCCTTTGTCAGATCAGCAAAAATTAAATGTTGGATGAAATCTAGTGTTGATGAAGATGTTGGTAAATGAGCAATTTGTACATCACTGATTAGAATGTAAATTTATGCAAACTTTCTGGAAAACAATTTACCATATCTTTAACAAATTAAACTACTAATACATTTTGATTCAGCCATTTCATTTTTAGCTATATTTTAGGGAATATTATTGTAAATGTTAACCTAGATGTTTATTGTAGCATTTGTGTGTGCATGTGTGTGTGCACTTGTGTATGCGAAAATTCTTTTTGGTTCACAAAAATGTGAAAACAACCAAGTACACTATCAGAGAACAGGTTAAATAAACTCGTTAATTCACATAATGAAAAATTATGTAGCATTGAAAGAATTAAGTGGCTCTTGATATATACTTATGGAAGAACTCAGATGTATTATTAACTAAAAAAGACAAGCAGGTTTGGTATTATCTCTTATAAGATATGTGTAAATAAATACAAGGTGTCCCCCAAAAAATGTTTACACACTTCAAGAGTTGGTAGCTCAATTTTGAAAATGAAATGTATTTTAATAAGCACTGCATTTATGATTATTCAAAGTATGTGTATACATTTCTGGGGACACCTTATTTATATGGGAATGTAGGATATTTTATTGAAGGAAGCACAAGAATTTATAATTACCAGTTGCTAAGTTGGGTGAAAGAGTCTTTAATTTTCATTTTGTGACCTTTACTATTATTTGATTTTCTAAACTTACTATATATTACTTTTGTTTTAAAAATATTCATATGGGTTATTAAGGTGGGGAGATTCTGAGATTTTTAAAATTTTTGCTTTGTTTTCTTTTTATTTCTCTGCACTTAAGAAAGCATGTTATATTAAAAATAAAAGAATAGAATGTACCTATAATATAGCATTTTCAAATAACTAGAGAAGCATAAAGAACAAAGTGTACTTGATCAATTCAGCAAAGTAAAGAATATATAAAAAATACACAAAAACATAAAATTTTAAGCTTTCTCACTTGAAATTTGGCAGGTCAAGTTGACCAAATAAAGGAGAATAGAAAGATCTAAATAGCATTAATCACAAGCTCAGTTTTTAGATACACATGTACTATATACACAGTATTTTAGAATAACAGTGGATAATTTAACATATAATAGGTCATAGAGAATAAATGGTGGGACACCTTCACACTCCTTGGAAGGAATTGGCTGAAGGACTCAATAT